>NC_068981.1:96879983-96880884 GCF_001194135.2 Octopus bimaculoides | reverse complement strand
ACACACACACACACACACACACACACACACACACACACACACACACACACACACAGGCGCAGGCGTGGCTAACCACATGGTACAGGGTTCAGTTTCACCGCATGGCACCTTGGGAAGCACCTTCTACTATAGCCTGGGGCTGACCAAAGCCTTCTAAATGGATTTGGTAGACAGAAACTGAAAAAAGCTCGTTGTACATGTGTGTGTGTGTGTGTGTCCTACCACCACTTGACAACCGGTGTTGATGTGTTTACATCCCTGTAAGCTAGCAGTTCGGCAAACAAAAGAGACCAATAGAGTAGTACCAGACTTTAAAAAAATATAAACAAAGAACTGGGGTCAATTTTATTTACATTATTTACATTATTTACATTCGACGGATATTTGTCCTCATCTTGTTTGTTGTTAACACAACGTTTCGGCTGATGTACCCTCCAGCCTTCATCAGGTGTCTTGGGGAAATTTCGAACCTGGGTTCTCATTCCTAAGGTATTTTTCGATGTTATTATTTTTATCATTATTATTATTATTGTTATTATTATTAGTGTAATTGTTCAGGTCACTGCTTAGAATCGAACTCCGAATCTTGGGGTTAGTAGCCCACGCTCTTAACCACTACACTATATACCCGTGGGCATATGGCGTAGTGGTTAAACAAGATGAGGACAAATATCCG
This sequence comes from Octopus bimaculoides, assembly GCF_001194135.2. NCBI lineage: Eukaryota > Metazoa > Mollusca > Cephalopoda > Octopoda > Octopodidae > Octopus > Octopus bimaculoides. The sequence goes on along the minus strand of NC_068981.1, from coordinate 96,880,208 downwards.
TCGAATGTAAATAATGTAAATAATGTACATAATTTCTCATCTCTGAAATATACAGGGTGTTCACAACGTCTGGGTACATGGGGATTAACACATACTTTAAGAAATTATTATTTCTTATATTTAATTGTTTATGTTATGATTTTATTTACTCCATGTACCCAGACACCCTGTGGACACCCTGTAGAACTAGGGTCAGTTTGTTCGACTAAAAATTCTTCAAGGCGG
>NC_068981.1:96875067-96878874 GCF_001194135.2 Octopus bimaculoides | reverse complement strand
GCTGCTTAGAAATATGATGAGGTTTTCAACGTTGTTGTTTTTTTTTTATTTTTTACCAATGGAGTGGCTGTGTGGTAAGTAGCTTGCTTACCAACCACATGGTTCCGGGTTCAGTCCCACTGCATGGCACCTTGGGCAAGTGTCTTCTACTATAATCTCGGGCCGACCATAGCCTTGTGAGTGGATTTGGTAGACGGAAACTGAGAGAAGCCCGTCGTATATATGTATATGTATATGTGTGTGTGTTTGTGTGTCTGTGTTTGTCCCCCTAGCATTGCTTGACAACCGATGCTGGTGTGTTTATGTCCCCCGTAACTTAGCGGTTCGGCAAAAGAACCGATAGAATATGCACTAGGCTTACAAAGAATAAGTACCGGGGTCGATTTGCTCGACTAAAGGCGGTGCTCCAGCATGGCCGCAGTCAAATGACTGAAACAAATAAAAGAGTAAAAGAGTAATGAAATGAAGCAGATATTCAGTACTGAGGCTTACTAATAAATTAAAATAAACCGTAATATTCAGAAGGTAATACTTACCGTCCAGTCTTGGTTATAATCATTTCTGTACCCAGAGTGTGAAACTTCTGCCATAAGTCTCTGTTTTCTAAAACAATCTTTATTGTTTTGTCACTGGTCTCCACCTGACCGCCACCCGGTCCGCTGATCATTCGCTTGTGATCGTGGGTTGCTAGATGTGGGTAGGTACTGAACTGCTGCCCTTGACCAACTGAGTAACCAGGAGACAGAAGGATAGAAAGAATAGCGAGAACAAAACACCAGTAGAGATAACATTGGGATACAGTTTTCTTAGAGAGAAAGTTACGACAGTCGTAAGCTTGTAACAGTCGTAAAGTTACAACAATCGTAAGCTATGACTTAAGTGGAATCATAAAATAAGGACAAACTTGAAATGAGATTATATGGTTTAGACATCTCTTAATATACAGCTATATATTTGCAATATAACAGATCGTAAGATTGTGGTTTCGATTCCTGGACTGGGTGACATGTGTTCTTGAGCAAAACACTTTGTTTCATGTTGTTCCAGTCCACACAGCTGGCAAAAAAAAAATGAGTAATCTTGCGACAGACCGGCGTAGGGACCTATCCACATAAGGAATTTATACGCCATAGAAACCGACATGACTCGAGAAGGTAAGTTTACTATTTAAGGTTACCGCACCGGGAAAAATTCATAGCGGCGTTTTGTCCGCCTTTACGTTCTGCGTTCAAATGCTGCTGAGGTCAACTTTGCCTTTCATCCTTTCGGGGTCGATAAATTAAGTACCAGTTGCGTACTGGCGTCGATCTAATCGACTGGCCCCTTCCCCCAAATTTCAGGCCTTGTGCCTATAATAGAAATGATTATTATTATTATTATTATTATTATTATCCAGGTCACTGCTTGGAATCGAACTCGGAATCTTGGGGTTAGTAGCCTGCGCTCTTAACCACTACGCCATATGCCCGTGGGCATAGTGGTTAAGAGCGCAGGCTACTAACCCCAAGATTCCGAGTTCGATTCCAAGCAGTGACCTGAATAATAATGATAATAATGATAATAATAATAATAATAATGTAAATAATGTACATAATTCCTCATCTCTTAAATATCGAACTGTACCCTCATAACTTTGTTATTTTTGGGAATTTTCAAAACCTTTCTGCGAATTTGTGTTTTACATACGGAAATTCATGCTATTATGCACAAAAAAAGTTTGTGTGTGGAAATTAAGGGTGATTTAGCTGTTATGTTTAGCACATCTCACGATCAGCCGATACCGTCCACGTTTCTTTGTCATTCTGACATGTATTGATGTTTTTCAATATTCTTCTCCCTGTAAGGACCATTAAATGAGTGATGATACACCCAAGGGTGGTCCATTGCTGGGATTTAAGCAAAAAGTTCGAACTTTCCGTATTTTAAACTCAGATTAAAAAAAAAAAAAAAAGGATTCGGAAAAAGAGTGGAACCTTTAGAATTTGGCAGGAGGTATGAAAAATTAAAAAAAGAAAGTTTTATTATCCTATAAATTCAGTTCTACATTATAATTTTTCTTTAATGACTTTGAGCAGTGCAGGGCGCAGGAGTGGTGTGTGGTAAGTAGCTTGCTTACCAACCACATGGTTCCGGGTTCATTCCCACTGCGCGGCACCTTGGGCAAGTGTCCATTGTTTTAATGGTGGCAGCTGATGAAGGATATGTTCTCTATGTGGCCTGCGTGTTTTTTGTACCTTGTTTATCATTTTGTCCATGTTTTTTTGCAACGTCATGTACCCAGATATGTATCTATATGTACATGTAGATGAAGGTATGTACATACATGTACATATATATGCATATACTCATATATTGTTTGTGTCTTCTACTATAGCCTCGGGCCGACCAAAGCCTTGTGAGTGGATTTGGTAGACGGAAACTGAAAGAAGCCCGTCGTATATATGTATATATATATGTATGTGTGTATATGTTTGTCTGTCAGTGTTTGTCCCCCTCCCAACATCATTTGACAACCGATGCTGGTGTGTTTACGTCCCCGTTACTTAGCGGTTCGACAAAAGAAACCGATAGAATAAGTACTAGGCTTCCAAAGAATAAGTCCTGGGGTCGATTTGCTCGACTAAAGGCGGTGCTCCAGCATGGCCACAGTCAAATAAATGACTGAAAAAAGTAAAAGAGTAAAAGAGTAAAGTGTGGTTCTCAACCATTTTTTGCCTATGAACCCTACTGATTCCTATTTTACTTTACTGGATCTCCATATAATTTGTTGAAACATTTTGTGTATCATAGAAGCATAACCAGTTTTATCGTAGATAAATTTCAACAACAAAATCTTATATGGACCCCAGGGGCCGTATCAAGAAGCATTGACTTAGATAGAGGGAGAACCTCTGCGCCAAATAATTATTTCCAGGTCTTCCCAGATTCGAAGGGAAGAAAGTAGGAAAAGAATAAACCCTTAGATTAACGATATTAGCAAAATGCTTGTGCTTATTTAAGACGGTAGGGTATGAGTTGAAAAAGATTTTGTTGCTATTTCTAGCAGGCCAAACGATTGCGCATTATCCCGCATTGTCTCTTCGTGATGCCGCTGCCTGTGTTGTTGTTGTTGTTGTTGTTGCTGCTGCTGCTGCTACTTTAACTGTTTTTCGTTTACTACATCTTGTAGTGCTGCAGCAGGTGCTGCTGCTATTAAGTATGTGTGTGTGTGTGTGTGTGTGTGTATGAGTGAGAGAAAGAGAGAGAGAGAGTACGTGACAGTGTATGTATGTCATTGTATTCGTGTGTGTGTATGTGTGCGAATGTGTGTGTGAGTTTGTGTGTGTGCGAGTTTGCGTGTGTGTGAGTTTGTGTGTGTGTGTGTGTGTGTGTATGAGAGAGAGAGAGAGGGAGGGAGGGAGGAAGTATGTGACTATGTATGTATGTCATTGTATTAGTGTGTGTATGTGTGCGAATGTGTGTGTGAGTTTGTGTGAGTGAGAGAGAGAGAGAGAAAGAGAGCGAGAGAGAGGGAGGTAGTATGTGACTGTGTATGTATGTCATTGTATAAGTGTGTGTGTGTGTGTGCGTGTTGAAGCTTAAAATAATGTGAAAACGGACCAAAAGCGCAGACGACATTGAATATGATGATTGATGATTAAAGGTGATGATGATTGTTGTGGTGATTACAGTGGTGGTAGTGAAAGTATTGTTGTTGTTGTTGTTGTTGTTGTTGCTGATGGTGGTGGTGGTGGTGGTGGTGGTGGTGGTGGTAATGATGCTGACGATAAAATTAAATAAGTAATAAAATAAGAAAGTAATAAGAAA
>NC_068981.1:96872672-96874632 GCF_001194135.2 Octopus bimaculoides | reverse complement strand
TATACATGTATATATTGACATATGTACAGACATATATATGCATACATACACACACACACACACACACACACACACACATATATATACATATAAACAATAATGCAGATGGGTGTTATAATAAGAAGAAAAAATAAAAGCTAAAACACACTCATGCATTTAACATGTGTGTATGTGTATTTATTTATGTGTGTGCGTGTGCATGCATGTGTGGGTGTGTGTATGTACTTATAAAGGGGTTTGGTAATAGATAGATAGAGAAAAAGAAGGTCGTGGTGTTAAACCTAACAAAGTTAAGGACGGAATATATGAAACAGAGCTTTACTTTTAGACATTTTGTTTAGGAAACACGACTGTGTTTTAGTTTTATCCGTTTATCAAGCTTTTTTTTTTTTTTTTTTTTTTCACATTCTCCTATAAAATGCCTTGCAGTTTATTCACACCAGTCTTGTTTCTAAACTACTCCTTAACGTTTCTAGATCTTCAACGTTCCATCTTCAAGATGAAGGAATATTGGAAATTTGAAGCGTGATGCAGCGTCTTTACCGTAGGTGTAAACGTTTCCGCCGGAATTACCCACAAAAATAGTCGATATATGATAGAAACAATTCTCACATCACAACGCAATACTAGAACAAATACACAAACAGCATTCACTCTCTTCAAACAAAGAGGAGCAACTTGACTGATGGCATATAAACCCAAATTATAATTCAAGCAGTAATATCTACATCAGTTCAAGGCGGCAGCTGACAGAATCGTTAGCAGCATTTCGTCCGTCTCTACGTTCTGAGTTCAAATTCCGTCGAGGTCAACTTTGCCTTACATCTTTTCGTGATCGATAAAATAAGTATCAGTCAAGCACTGGGGTCGATGTAATCGACTTACCTACTCCTTTGAAATTGCTAGCCTCGTGCTAAGATTTGAAACCAATATCTACATCAGTGCTTCTCAAACCCTTTTTTAATTAATACTCTTTTACTTGATTCAGTCAATTGATTGTGGCCATGCTGGAGCACCGCCTTTTAGTCGAGGTAATCGACGCCATGGACTTATTCTTTGTAAGCCTAGTACTTATTCTATCGGTCTCTTTAGCCGAACCGCTAAGTTACGGGGACGTAAACACACCAGCATCGGTTGTCAAGCGATGTTGGGGGACAAACACAGACTCACAAACATATACACACACATACATATATATATATATACATATATACGACGGGCTTCTTTCAGTTTCCGTCTACCAAATCCACTCACAAGGCTTTGGTCGGCCCGAGGCTATAGTAGAAGACACTTGCCCAAGGTGCCACGCAGTGGGACTGAACCCGGAACCATGTGGTTGGAAAGCAAGCTACTTACGGCCATTGTTTTCTTTTAATAACGCTCCTTCACTACCTCTTTGCTACAATTCGGTAAAATCAAATACATCACATGTACATATGCATATATATTATGCACACGCACACATGTCAGGTGGTTACCTAACACATGTGTGCATTGACTATCTATCTGTATTGCACGTAAGGAAATAACTCCTACCTGACATCTTTTAAATTATATTTTATTGTTTATAATTTACATGGATAGGTGGCATATTACCGGTGGCTGCAAAAATAGGCATACAGCAAGGATCATACTAGTATTATAATAGGGGTGCCAGGATTCATTTAATTCTAGAATTCATTTAATTCATTAAAATCATTATTACTATTTTTACTGTGGAGGCGCAATGGTCCAGTGGTTAGGGCAGCGGACTCGCGGTCATAGGATCGCGGTTTCGATTCCCAGAACGGGCGTTGTGAGTGTTTATTGAGCGAAAACACCTAAAGCTCTACGAGGCTCCGGCAGGGGATGGTGGCGAACCCTGCTGTACTCTTCCACCACAACTTTCTCTTACTTCCTGTTTCTGTTGTGCCTGTAATTCAAAGGGTCAGCCTTGTCACACTGTATCAGGCTGAATATC
>NC_068981.1:96866403-96872372 GCF_001194135.2 Octopus bimaculoides | reverse complement strand
CTCTTTTTTATTCTTTTACTTGTTTCAGTCATTTGACTGCGGCCATGCTGGAGCACCGCCTTTAGTCGAGCAAGTCGACACCGGGACTTATTCTTTGTAAGCCTAGTACTTATTCTATCGGTGTCTTTTGCCGAACCGCTAATTGACGGGGACGTAAACACACCAGCATCGGTTGTCAAGCAATGCTAGGGGGACAAACACAGACACACAAACATACACACACACATATATATATACATATATACGACGGGCTTCTTTCAGTTTCCACTTGCCAAATCCACTCACAAGGCTTTGGTCGGCCCGAGGCTATAGTAGAAGACACTTGCCCAAGATCGACTTTACGACGATTGGCGCGCCAGCTCCCGGCAGCAATAATAAACAGTCCAGTTGAAATCAGATAGATAGATAGATAGATAGAGGAAGGGAGAGAGAGAAAGAGAGAGGGAGAGAGAGAGAGAGAGAGAGAGAGAGAGAGAGAGTCATGGATAATGAATGGCCATAAGTGTATTGAAATGGTATCAGTCTAATAGTGAAAGAAGGAAGAGGAGAGAAAAGAGAGAAAGAGCGAGAGAGTAACTCTCCAATGAAGTGAGGTGGAATAGCTTAACAATTTACAAAACAATATAGCCATACACGCACACACATGTATGTATGTATGTATGTATGTATGTATATATAAATCAAATAGCAACGTCAATAAAACTAAAACCAAGCCAATGCGTATCAGTAAAGAGGCCATGATTGGAACAACAGTTGCCTTTGTTCATTGTCGTCAGTTTTTGCACCATTTATCTTGTTTTCTCGAGCAAGAATGGTTCAAATATGATCGATGGCCGCTGTACATTTGACGGCAACCGACTGAAGATACGAGCACAGCGTCTATGTGCATGTGTGTGTGTGTGTGTGTGTGTGTGTGTGTGTGTGTGAATATATGTGTGTTTTGTGTTGTCTATTAGATTCTTGCTCGTGCGTGTTGTGTATGTGTGTGTGTATTTTATTCCGTTTGTTAGACTCTTTTTCGTGTATTGTGTATGATTTTCTCAATGCGTGCGTTCTTCCTTTCCGTGACTCTGTGAATATTTTGTCCATTTGCCCAGCGTGTGCTTTTCTCTTTGTATGGAATTGTATGTATGTATTTATTTTTCTTGTACGTGTGTCTCCTCGAAAGTGCTGTGTGTGTGTGTGTGTGTGTGTTGTATCTGTATTATGTGAGCTTATTTTGTCTCTCTCTGTGCTTATGATATATGTTCTGTTTGTGTGAATGTTGTGTCTCTATACATCTTGTGTGTGTGTGTATATGCATCTCATATGTGTGCACTTTCATGTACACATGCGTATGCACATGTGCATTTGAATATTTATATGAGTGTGTGTTGCGGGCTTATAAGAATATTTGTGTTTCTCAGTTGTGTGTATGTGTGTGTGTGTGTGTGTGAATGCTGTATTCCACTTGTGTATATGTGTTTCAATTCTTCTATCTGCGTGTGTGGAAGTATGTATCTAAGTATCTTTGTTCTTGTATCTGTGTTTGCATGTGTGCAAGTCTTGTGTGTTTATTATACGTGTACAAGTATGCGACGAGCTGACAGAATCATTAGACAGACATAGAAAATGCTTCGCGGCATTTCTGGCTCTTTGTGTTCTGAGTTCAAATTCCGTCGATCTTGGTTCTACGTTTTATCCTTTGGAGTTCGATGAAATAAATACGAACTGAACAATAGGCTCAATGTAATCAACTCAGCCTCTCCCCTAACAATACTGGCCTTGTGTAAAAATTTGAAAAAAATAGGCAGGGACCTAACAGAATCGTTTGTGTGTCGAACAAAAATAGTGGTATTTTTTCCGACTTTTTCCGTTCTGAGTTTTAATTCCACCGAGGTCGGCAAAATTTGCCTTTCCTTTTTTCGTGGTCGATAAAATTAAGTACTGGTAAAGTAGTGAAATCGATTGTATCATCTAGCCCCTACCCCTAAATTGCTGGTCTTGTGCTAAAATTTGAAACAGTGTGCAAGTTTTCACGTGTATCCTAGCAGAACCCTGTAGTATTTTTGTGGATAATGTGCGAGAGTGAGAGAGAGAGAGAGAGAGAGAGAGAGAGAGAGAGAGAGAGAGAGAGAGAGAGAGAGAGAGAGTATTTGTGCATGTGTGTGTATGTGTACGTATGCGTGCACGTGCGTGTCTATGGATACTCTCCCATCATGTTTCGATCAATTCTATACGAAAGTAAGTCTAATATACTGAAGGGTAGGCGTCAGTGTTTTCTACCAGGCAATTCTTTCGACTGAATATTGAATAGGAATTCACAATTCTTCAACTGAGAGATATTCATTGTTTTCGCTTTTTGAGGTGTAAACTGAGAAGACTTTGGTTCGACTGTCAGCAGGTACTTTTGATAAAGTGAATGTAGCTTGTAAATTCTACTATAAGCACAAAACCTGAAACTTTGGAAATTGAGGCTGGTCAATTACATTGACCCCAGTGGTCAACTGGTACATACTTTATCGATCCCGAAAGAAGAATTTGGAACTTCAGAGGATTTTTGAATTGAGAACGTAAAGAATCGGAAGAAATACCAATATGCATTTTGTTCAGTGCACCAACGATTCTCGCCATATTAATGCAACTTGTAAGCAATAGTTTATTTTTAAAACTAGTGACGAGAGCCTTATATTTTAGAGATAGGGAAATAAGATCCTGTAATTTTGTGTTTGCATTTTAAATTATGTTTTATCCCCATTGTGACACAGTTAAAGGAGGTATTGAAACCGGTTTGTTGCTATCTTAACTGTTACATGCAACTAAGGAGTATTAATTTCTCAGTGACTTGTTCTACACTTTACGCAGCTCTATCATTCGCAAAGCAACGTGGAAGTCCCGATGTGGTTTTTAGACCTGCAAGAAATAGCAGCTAAAACACACTAAAATTATATTATTATTTTAAAATGGACAAGGACGCGTTGGATAATGTAGTTCTGTATATGCTATATCCGAAATAATAACCGGAATGTTCATGGCTTGAATGCCTTTGGTCATGGATCTGCTTGTTCAAGCCTTTCAACAACAACTACAACAACAACAACAAGTTCGCCGTTCATTAAATATGCATTGCATTTACAAAACGGCGTAGCATCTCAGGGATGGTTTAATAACGAACGGAAATAAAGTCACTCAGAATACGCCATAATTTTGGTTAGGACAAAAAGAAATGACAGGAAGAAAATGTCACATTTCATTTAAATCCCATAAATAATAAAGTAATTAAACAAATATTTTAAGCCGTTTATTAACTAGCAATTCCTGACTTGTGCACAATGACAACACAATTTATATAATAGCCGCCATTACGCGTATGTGAACCAAAAGAAAAAAAAATCACGTTTTATAAAAAAGAAAACAATGCAACAACAAGAAAAAAACCTCACGTTGAATCAGTTATTTATTGAATTTTTCCCGTGACTTTTTCTGTTTGTTTATATCATTATTATTATATTAAAGTTTTTTTATGCCCCTGGATTCCGTTTGACGTAGTAACTAACAGTCAGTTCCTTCACCATTTGAAAGAAAGCAATAAAGAAACCTTTCAAACGTATACACTTCACGACACTACTTCATTGTTTAGAAGATGAGGGGCTGGTAAAAAAAAAGCCAAGTTTTCGTGCCTATTCTCACATATGGCCATGCATGCTGGGTAATGACCGAAAGTGCACGATCGTAAACACATGTAGCTGAGATGGAATTTCTCCGAAGGATTTCTAAAGTAACGCTATCCGACAGGGTGCGTAGCTCGGAGACCAGGAAGTCTCTCCAGATTGAGACGTTACTTGACCGCAATGAGAGGTCACAGCTACAGATATTAGGATGTCACAAGAAAGAATCGTAAGACGGATTCTTCAAGCCGAGCCAACTGGAAGGAGACCTAGACATAGATGAAGAACGAGATGGTTGGATAATATCCGTAGTCTTAGTTGGCCACATTTGGGAATGCAGCAGGAAAGTGTAGTGATTACTTCTGATGTGACTCTATGGAAGACGTACCTAAGGGCTCTACTACCACGACTGTCTAATACTAAACATAAGATACCTTGTCGAATTAAGATACCAGCTATTATCGAAGCTTCAACAAAATTTTTATGAAGATTGAAAACTTCGAGGTTTGTTCCATTGTGATATTCTTGGTCAATGGATAAATTGCGCAAGAAATGTAGTAACTACTTCAGTTTTCAAACTTGCAAATAGTGAAATCCCAAAAGAAGTGAATGAGTTCAAAAAGGTATCGTTTGACTTCCAAATGATTTTTAGCTACTAATTTATATACTGAAATATGTTTGAGAATTATCTGATTAGGATGTTGCAGGAAGAATCGCAAGATTGATTCCTGAAGCCGAGTCAAAAGGCAGGAGACATAGGGGTAGACCAAAAGGAAAATGGTTAGATAATATCCATAGTCACAGTTGGTCACACACGGGAATCCATTAGGAAAGTTTAATGATGGTTGCTTCTGTTAAGACCTTTTGGAGAGGTGCCAAAAATCTCTACTCCTGCAACGAATCCCACCTAGGAATATTTGGCGGAGGACCCGGATGGATGGATACAATTGATATAGAATTTCATAGGAAAAAAATATTAAACTTACCTGTCAAGGACATCGGGTCATGTGCAGGATGCACGGAGAAACCGAATGAGAAAGCTTGAGGTGCTGACATAAGTCCATGGCTCAAAGGGAAGGCTCTCGCTCGTTGACTGATCAAGTCTTCTTCATACATCGCCGAAGGATATGGGTAGAAAGAGGCCTGAAGTAGAGATGTTAATAAAGACAGATTTTAATTAAAGTTTGGATGGTGAATAGTTTTATTCTAATACGTCACCGTGCTGTTTCAGTAGCGTTACTAGTGGGACGGACTACCCCAGGTGGTGCTTTTATAGGGGTGGAACTTTTGAGTCTGCTATATAACCCTGTATGGAGCTTGGGATGGGGGCGGTAAACTTAAGAGCTTCCCCGGGCGGCACACGCACCAGTTACGTCACTGGTATTGGCTTAGTAATCATCGGCAAACACCGGCCCGCGGTACTTTGTGATTGAGACGCTAATTCCACGACAAAAATAACGTATATTAAAATTTTTCGATGCGGCCCGCTTGATGATGATGACCCATGTCTCATGCGGCTCACACCTTGAAAAACGTTGCTCAAGGCTAGTCTAGAGTATTATGGTAACTTAGTATATAGCGTAGTAGTGATGCTGTGTCGTGCCGTTATGCTGATCAATTTCTACTAAGTGTTGGTGTATCATATGGCTGTATTAAGGTGATGCTAAGGAGCATGTACCGATAGTAACATGAGCAGAAGCGAATAAATATCACCATTAAAATATAGGGGCATTCGACTTTTGTACTTCATAAAAACAAAAAATAGAACTACTTCGTGGGTCTGTGTGTGTATACGAAACACTTATAGCATGGTACAGAAAACTGCTCAGTACGTGAATGCATATTTGATTATTAACGCACACAAACACATGCACACACAGACACGTGTGTATGTGTTAATTCAGACTCGCTTTTTCTCCATTTTTTATCTCTGTCTGTTCTCTCTCCTCATTCCTTTCTGTAAAACAGCGTAGTTCCGAAACGTTAAAGACCTCTTCCATTCTTCTTGAGCGTTAAACTAATATACACTGCTTCTTGTTCTTTCAGTTACGTTTTTTTTTTAAAAATATATTGTATACTTTCGAGCTATATATATATATATATTTATACGACAGGCTTCTTTCAGTTTCCGTCTACCAAATCCGCTCACAAGGCTTTGGTCGGCCCGAGGCTATAGTGAAACTATACTAAACTCGGAACTATATGGTTGGGGAGTAAGCTTCTTCCCATGCCTGCACCTATATATATCATTTTATCTAGTTTCAGCTCATGAGCTGTGGCCATGCTGGGGCAAATTCTTTTATTCTTTTATTCGTTTCAGTC
>NC_068981.1:96863684-96865969 GCF_001194135.2 Octopus bimaculoides | reverse complement strand
CACACACACACACACGTATATATACACATACACAAGACTGCTGGTACGTTCTAAGTTCAAATTCCGCCGAGATCGACTTTGCATTTCATCCTTTGGGAGTCGATTAAATATGTACCAGTTACGCATTGGGGTTGATGTAATCGGCGTAATCTACCCCCTCAAGCTGCCTTTGTGGCAAAAATTTGAAATGATATATTTATATGAGCTAATCTTATTCATATATACAAAAACACACACGCATATATGTATGTATATATATATATATGTTTCTCTGTGTGTGTGTATGTATGTATGTATATATGTATGCGTATATATATATATTGCGCGTTTTTTACATCGTTTGACAACCGATGTTGGTGTGTTTACGTCCCCGTAACTAAGGGGTTCGACAAAAGAGACCGATAGAATAAGTACTAGGCTTACAAAGAATAAGTCCTGAGGTGATCCAGCATGGCCGCAGTCAAATGACTGAAAAAAATAAAAGAATAAAAGAATAAAAGATATATAAATATATATATTTATGCACATACAATTATATACATACATATATATAATATATATATTATATATCATACACGTGTATGTATGTATGTACGGATGGATGGATGGATGGATGGAGGATGGATGAACGGGTAGATGGATGCGTGCATGTATGCATGCAAGCGTGCATGTGTAACCTGTAATCGTGACAATGGGATGGTGAATTAGAAAAACACGAAATCTGTAAGAAAATTATTGTCTTATATCAAAAATATTTATTGGGCCTGCAGATACTGAAATAAAAAGATGACAAGGTTGTTTATCTTACTTTATAAACAAAGGTTATTGGGTTTTTACTTAAAATATTGTGATACAGGTGAATTACGAATCTACATTATGTACTTGCATCTATATACATTATGTATTTGCATCTATAAATTTAATTGAGTATATTAAAAATTAATATAAACAACTAGGCGCAATATGATACCATAAAGGAAAAATTATATCGTCACTAATTGTGACTGAGGCTGCTGAAGCACTTATAATGTAAGAAATAAGAGTTAAAACCTCTTAATACTGTAAGAAGCGCGCAATATATATATACGTGTATACATACATATATACAATACAAATAATATGTGAGTATAAGCATATATACGTACATGTATGTACATACCTACATCTACATGTATATATAGATGCATATCTGGGTACAGGACGTTGTGAAAAAACGTGGACAAAATGATAAACAGAGTACAGAAAACACACTGGCCACATAGAGAACATTTCCTTCATCAGCTGTCACCATTCTAAAACTAAGCGTTTCGAAGAGTTAGGGCATATATACATATATGCTTGTGTGTGTGTGTGTGTGTGTGTGTGTGTGTGTGTGTGTGTTTGCATATATGAAGAAGATTAGCTTATTCATAGATAACGAAACATCATTATCAGCGTGAGTCAAACAGATCTAGTCGGCATGTCAATAAGAACGATCATGTTCATGCTCGTACATGATGAAATGTGCTCTCTCTCTCCCTCCATCAAATCGACGTTGACTGCACATGCACACGGTGGGCTATTTGTCAGATGTCAATGTTCGTTGGACAACGTGAAACGAAGTATACTCTAAAGAACACAAAGCACCGCCCGGTCCTACAATCGAAGCCACGCTCTTGTGATCGCGTGTGCAATACCTTTACCGCTAGGCCAAAGAACTTCACGCGCCTATACACACACACACACACACACAAAGTTGCACGTTCCCGACGAACGGGAACGTGAAACTGTTGAGTAACACATTTGTGAAAATTTTGCAGCTTTAATAAAAGTATACATACATACACGCACACACACACACACACACACACACACACACACACACACACATATATATATCATCAGCATCAACATCATCATCACTGTCATCATCATCATATAAACAACTATGAGTTTGTACACTGAAAATTCGTGTCCAACAATTTCAAAATTCAAACATGTTCGCACTAGATTATTCCGTTCCTACTTCTCGATATCTCAGATATTTCCTTTATTTTCTCAGTTACATAATCATCTGTGACATTTTTCTTGCTTTCTCCGACATTATATCATATACTGTCAAAAGCTGTCATATCCTCTTGGCCAGTCTCACTTTCTGTCTCATGCCATTATAATCTGTGACAGTCTGTCAGATGGAAAGAGTGAGAGAGTTTTATATATAAAGATGTAAGTATGTACATATATGTGTGTATACATGTATATATATTTCTTGTATTATATATATATATATATATATATATATATAT
>NC_068981.1:96862212-96863674 GCF_001194135.2 Octopus bimaculoides | reverse complement strand
TGTGTGTATACATGTATATATATTTCTTGTATTATATATATATATATATATATATATATATATATATAAAGAGAGAGAGGGGGGAGAGAGTGTCTGATATGTCAGAAGAATTGCTTTAATATATTTATAAACTAATTATTTGGAAGAGCTGGTTAGTTTGGCTTCTAGGTTTCAAGTGTGCTTGTGGTGGATGTCAATGTGAAGGTTGATTCTGCGTTTGAACTGACCGGTTTGTGAGATGATGGCGAGTGCAGGGAACACGTATCTATAATTGGGAGGGGAGGTAATTTCACAGTAGCATGCCTGACAATATGCAATACAACGTTACATATAAGATTTCGAGTTGACCAGAATAATGGCTGTTATTATTGTTGTTTTGTTGTTTAACCATCAGGGCAGACATGTTTGTGCAAGATTATGATCGATCGCATTCCAGTCGTGACTATCACGTTCTTTTATTTTCAGAGACAGTCTATGAGAAAACTGTTGTGTCGACGCCCCCAAGCGAAGAAGTAGGATCGCCCAAGACATATAGGTAGAGGTAGTCTAGCCGTGGTAGAGGAGTTGAGTAACGGTTGAGTAGCCGTCGTGTAGCGGTTGAGTAGAGATCATCCGAAGGTGCTAGATAGCAGTAGCTTGAGACATAACAAAAACATACCCCCAACACATTCTTTATCGTTTTAAATGCATAGTGTAGTTTCAAGGAGATTTGACTGCTATTTCCAGTCGATCAAACGACTACGTAAAAACTCTTTCATTACCAGATAAATAGTTGTAATTGTTTAGCCCGAGGCCAGTCGACCGTCTGCGGTTCTTTAGCCCGAGGCCAGTCGACCGTCTGCGGTTCTTTAGCCAGAGGTCAATATTCTAGAAATGAATCTGTCTTTTATTTTGTCGCTTTTAGACAAATGCATGTAGGACAATATTATCCATGGGGTCCTTATTTTTAAAGAGAGTGCATCGATAAAATAATATACCTCTGAAAATTGGTGGCTTTGTACATAAGTCAGAAACGATCATGCTGTATTTCTTCAGGCACTTCACGTTCTGAATTCGACTTTGCCTTTCATTCTTTTGGGATCGATAAAATAAGTACCAGTTGAAAGCTGAGGTCGATGCAATCGACCAGCCCTCTCCCCCAAATTTCTGACCTTGTGCGTATAGTAGAAAAGATTATTATTATTATAATCATTAAATATTACTGTTTACTGCGTGTATGTATGTATGTATGAAAGCGTTTGAGGAGGCCAGGATGACGCAAGCAGGGCTCAAGAGATATTTAAGGAAAAATGTAAAGATCGAGAAGGTGAATGACAAGGGCCTTTTTGTGTGCACAGTCTGTGACAGACCATGTCTGTCTTTGGCTGGCCTCAAATCTCACCTGCGAACCCATGGAAAACAAACTTCAACCACCATGTATGTATGTATATATGTATGTATGTATGTATGTATGTATGTATAT
>NC_068981.1:96860836-96861249 GCF_001194135.2 Octopus bimaculoides | reverse complement strand
ACTACATGGGGGACTGAGTTGTGAAGCGTTTTCAATCTCTCTCTTTCTCTCTCTCTCTCACACACACACACAAACACACACACACACATACACACACACACACACACACACACACACACACACACGTTCTCACACATGCACAAACACAGAAGCTAGCGCACAGACACAAAGTAACACAACCACACACATTCATTTACTTTAACATACAAACATAATATCCGCATACACTTCTGCAAAATAATACTTCCACAATAATAATTCATTTATCTATCTATCTATCTATCTACACACAGACACATGCATATGCACACACGCACACGCACACACATACTTAATGCATACATTATATATACATGTATATATCTATCTATCTATCTATCTATCTATCTATCTATCTATCTATCTATCTATCT
>NC_068981.1:96859756-96860458 GCF_001194135.2 Octopus bimaculoides | reverse complement strand
ATTAATGTACGGGTATATGCTTCAATAAGTAGAATGCCATTTGTGTGTGAGCATGCGCGTATTGCGTGTGTGCGCGCGCGCTCTTTGATATGTTAGTGATGTTTCTCCATTAGCTCGCCCGTTCGTTCTTTGATCTATCTATCTATCTATCTATCTATCTATCTATCTATCTATCTATCTATCTATCTATCTTTCAATCTATTTCTCTCTCGCTGTATATATTTATATATATCGGTATATTTGAGTGTGTGTGCATACATACATACATGCATACATACATACATACATGTAGATAAAGCACCCACTCAAAGATGGAAATAGGGGAACTCAGGGGTGGCGTTTTCTTATATCGTCTGACTCCAATTTTTTTCCTACGTTCATCTTCACGGTCTTTAGGGTTTTTTCTAGTTCCAAAAATCCATTACTCCACTGCCTCCGACCTGTCCGCTGATCTATCTATCTATCTATCTATCTATCTATCTATCTATCTATCTATCTATCTATCTTTTTTAATGTACACAATATCAAAATAAGAGTTTACTTATAGTTTCATGCCATGGAGACATGGTAATTCGGCAGATTTATATTGTCTCTACGGCACAAAACTATTAGTAGCTCTTATTTCAATAGTTTGTACATTAAATGATATTTGCCTCACACTGAACGGAGTACCGTTTTTGCTGATCCTACACTAACCTATAT
>NC_068981.1:96857317-96859360 GCF_001194135.2 Octopus bimaculoides | reverse complement strand
AAATAAGAGTTAAAACCATTTAAAGCTGCATAAGCACACATTTATATATACTGACAGGGGAGTAAACAAACCAACACCGTTATTAAGCGATGGCGAGTAGAAACGCGCGCACACACACACACACACACACACACACACATCTCGGACGAGCTCCCACATAATTTCTGCCAAATTCACTCACAAGGTATTGCTCCGCCCGGAACTATGACACAGATCCGCGATCAAAAAATTGGGCAAAACTGATCAACTTTTACTCGCTGATTTTAAAACTTACAGAGAATTTTCCTATTACGTAAATTTCTTCACAAAATCGATCATTGTATTTTATCATTATACCCAAATTTTGCTATTGTATTTTATTATTACTATTAACTGCTATATTCAAATAGAATTTGACAGTATAACTAAAAGCGTAATTTTGAAAACTAAGCATCTGGTAACATTTAAACCACTTCAGCTACAAAGAATGGTGCCTGCATCACTAACTTTGGTTAGCCGTAAGCAGTGAAGAGAAATAGACGCGCTTTACAAAGTCACGTACGTTAAACGGAGCTGCTGGAAAAGACCGGGGGTCTTACAATGTAAAATGAGCATTAAAGTTAATTTTCTACATGCTCTTTTGGATTTTTTCCCCAGAAAATCTAGGGGTTGTAAGTGAAGAGCTGGGGAAAAGTTTCATCAAGATGGAAAGAAGATATCAGTGAAGATGGAATGTCAATATGATGTTGCATCGGGAATGTCCATCAAATGTTCTCAAGCGAAAGAGTTCCAAGTGTAGCTTCCATGTGAAAAAGAAGGGATATTAAAAGTGCTGAACCTAAAAATGAATGGTGGAACCCTTGCTTGTAAAAATCTATCTTCTCACCTTTCAGTTGCATTTGTGTCATTATTGTTTTCCTGATTAATGTACCAAATTCATTTTTATTCGTTTCATTTTGTCTTAGAGCATGTGGATTTACCTACAAATTATGGTAAATCTTATTAAACTGTGAGAAAACTTAAAGCTTAGGTAATGGGAAAGAGCTATTTTGAGATTTCGAATTAGCACCGCGAAATATATATAAAGTAACATACTCTTTACTCTTTTACTCTTTTACTTGCTTCAGTCATTTGACTGTGGCCATGCTGGAGCACCGGCTTTAGTCGAGCTAATCGACCCCAGGACTTATTCTTTGTAAGCCTAGTACTTATTCTTTCGATCTCTTTTTGCCGAGCCGCTAAGTTACGGGGACGTAAACACACCAGCATCGGTTGTCAAGCGATGGTGGGGGGACAAACACAGACACACAAACACACGTACATATATATATATATGTATATATATATATATATATATATATATATATATAGACATATATACGACGGGCTTCTTTCAGTTTCCGTCTACCAAATCCACTCACAAGGCTTTGGTCGGCCCGAGGTTATAGTAGAAGACACTTGCCCAAGGTGCCACGCAGCGGGACTGAACCCGGAACCATGTGGCTGGTAAGCAAGCTACTTACCACACAGCCACTCCTAAAAGTTCCTTTTCGCAGATTTGTGTAATAGAAGATACACACCCAATATGCCGTGCAGTGGTACTGAACCTGAAACAACATGGTTGCCGAATGAGCTTCTTTAATCAAACAGCCAGGTCTGTGCCTGTGTATAAATGACTTGTTTGAATAAAAACCAGCTGTCAAAATTCACTGTCGTTATTATTGCCATTTACCTCCAAATCGACCATGATCGAGTTGACCTATATTCAAAGGTGATCCAACTATGGCCGTCCATTTTATTTCTTATGTTGTTGTTGTTGGCACTCCGTCGCTTACGACGTCGAGGGTTCCAGTTGATCCGATCAACGGAACAGCCTGCTTGTGAAATTAACGTGCAAGTGGCTGAGCACTCCACAGACACGTGTACCCTTAACGTAGTTCTCGGGGATATTCAGCGTGACACAGTGTGACAAGGCTGACCCTTTGAATTACAGGCACAACAGAAACAGGAAGTGAGAGTGAGAGAAAGTTGTGGTGGAAGAGTACAGCAGGGTTCGCCACCATC
>NC_068981.1:96855678-96856481 GCF_001194135.2 Octopus bimaculoides | reverse complement strand
AGAGAGAGAGAGAGAGAGAGAGAGAGAGAGAGAGAGAGAGAGAGAGAGATAGAGAGAGAGAATAGAAAGAAAAACAATGAAACGAATACAAGAAAAGGAAAAAAAGGAATAAAAAAGTATATACTCAGAAAAAAAAACATGATGAAACGACGATCATGGTGTTGACAACGACGGTGACGACGAGGATGATGATGCCAATGATGATGATGCCAATGATGATGATGTTGTTACTGCTGCTGCTGCTGTTGCTGATATTGCTGTTGTTAATGTTGATGATGGTGATGGTGATGATAGCGATGACGATGATGATATGTAGGGAATGGCTAGGGTTTACTTTATAAATGTTATAAACGGGCATAGGCGCATTTCCAAAGTTATTGTTGGTTATGAATTTCGCTTCACAGTCAAGTCGGTTTTAAGTTTGATCCGTAGTTGCGGCAAATATCCTCTACTCCAACTTCGAGCCGATCACCAATGTCTGGGAGTGAAATGTCGTCGAAGGAAACTGTATCGGACACATACATACACACACATATACATGCACCCATTTATCAGTGAACTATGGAAAAATTGGTGCGAAGACGAAAAACACTTTGTGTGTTGGTTTATGTCACCTTACGCTCAACTCATCTTGTCTTTCGGTCTTTACGAGATTAGTAGAAAAAGTACCAGAAAAAGTCGATATAATTGACTAAAGCCCTTGAGAGCGATGCTCCAGCATGGCTTCAGTCAAGTGATTGAAACTGTTATAAAAATAGATCAGGAGCTGGAACCGACAGAGAGAGTAGATGTGTGTGTGTTTG
>NC_068981.1:96854623-96855668 GCF_001194135.2 Octopus bimaculoides | reverse complement strand
TATATATATATATGTATATATATATATGTATATATATATATATATGTAAACAACCTAACCCCTCCCCGAACTTTCCGGCCTTGTGCCAACATTTGAAACAGATATATGACAAAATTTAAACATACGAGTAATCACAATTCGATTTGAATATTGTTATCTACCAATTAAATAAGGCATAAGAAAAATACTACAACTAACTCACAAGTCGTATATACCATCTAATACGATGAAAATTATAATTTACAAATAAAAATTGACAATCAACTCATGACTCAATACTTAAACACACACACACAAACACACGCAATACATACACACACACACACGCATGCACGTACGTACGTACGTACGTACGCGTGTATGTGTGTATACGACGAGCTTCCACACAGTTTCCGCCTACCAAATCGCAAGGAACAGGTCAACCCAGGGCCATAGTATAAGACACTTACTCAAGACACCGCGTGGTTGCAAAGCGAAAGTCTTAACAACACATCTTGATTATATTTAAAATATACTTATTTTTTTTCTTCAAAATATCTTCAGGTGAATATTTTTTTTTATATTCACGTCTAGACTTCATTTCAATCAATTTTATCTGCGATCAACTCGTGTCATAGAACTGGATATGTACAGAATACATAATCGAATTCAAATGTACATGTATCACACGTAGTCGTGTATGAAAACATAACTTTATTAGCCTTTAATTTAGAAATAAAAGTTCCTAGTTCGAATCTGGTATGGTACTAGGTACACATCTAGTCAGGAAGAAAACACAAAACAACAATTTGAGATCAAACTGATCATAACGAAGTGCAAATGTAATTGTTAAATTATTGTAATTATCTCTAAAGATGCAGTTAATCAGAAAATTATAATTTTCTCCATCTTCACTGTTTGTTTGTGATAAGAATAGGCGTGAGTATGGCTGTGTGGTTAAGAGACTCGATTTACAATCATGTGTTTTTGGGGTTCGGTCTTCTACTATAGACTTGGGCTAGGTGAATGAATTTGATCGACGCAAACTGAAAGAAACCGTCATATA
>NC_068981.1:96853180-96854488 GCF_001194135.2 Octopus bimaculoides | reverse complement strand
TATATATATACATACATACATACATACATACATATATTATTATGTTCGAAACCTCAAACTCTCTCCTTTCACCGAGCGTGAGGCTAATACATTTCTTATGAACATCCTCATGTTCTCTGTTTTTATTCGTTTATTTGAACAGCAATAAATCTTCTCTCTTCACTCCTGTGCGCCACATGGGCTCAACTCACCTCCTCTCTTCATCTGACACCAAACCCACACCACTCCACACACACTAGCGCTGATCACTTGTCAGCACCCACACCATACACCATCTTCAATGGCATCACTACTACACATACCACTATATGAGCAGCCACACCACACACCATCGTGCGCACTCCAAAACAAGCACATAATACCTGAACACACACAATATATACTTCCATACCCACACAAGCACATAATACCTGAACACAGATGATATATACATACACACGCACCATGCATTAACACACGCAACATATGTAGACAAAGATAACTTTCGCCAACATACATACACCATACACATGCACACTGTTTGGTCACAGACACACATACACACGCTTGCACACACACACGCATGCACACACACACGCATGCACACACACACGCATGCACACACACACGCATGCACACACACACGCATGCACACACATACGCATGTACACACACACGTTACACACGCACACACACACATACACACACACTCTCACACGTCAGAGTCACTCGCCCCTATTCACACATACACACACTCACACACACCATTCTCATATAAACACTACGCGCGCACGCACCTTCTCTTGTTAGAATCACTAGCACTATTATTATCTCCCTTTCATTCAACCTCTTTTTTTCTATTATTATCTTCCTTTCTTTCAACCTCTTTTTTTCCCAATCATTCGCCATGATGGGCCACTGGACTTCACATGTTTTTTTCATTCTCTGTCTGTTTATTTCCTCTTTTTCCTTTCTGCTGAAGAGCATAGGCTCGAAATGTAAAATACTTTTTCAGTTTTCCCAAATGTCAAACTAATACACTTGCTTGTTGTTCATACACCTGTCTTCGTCTTCTGTTTTTTTTATAGATTTCAACTATATATATATAATACAAATAATATGTGAGTATATGCATATATACGTACATGTATGCACATACCTACATCTACATGTATATGTAGAGTCATATCTGGGTACAGGACGTCATAAGAAAACGTGGGCAAAATGAGAAACAGAACATAAACAGAGCACAGAAAACACACAGGCCACATAGAGAATATTTCCTTCATCAGCTGCCACCATTCTAAAACTAAGCGTTTCATATATATA
>NC_068981.1:96848501-96849984 GCF_001194135.2 Octopus bimaculoides | reverse complement strand
ATATGTATGTATCAAAAGGATGTACTATTTCACATATACAAAACAGCCATACCAACAATCCAGCATATCTCCATCATCAGCTGCTCCACGGATATCATTATGGTTTCGACACCTGGGTAGTACCATTCAGTCCGGCGGAGTCAACTGCACTAAACTAAGTGTTGTTTAGGAACAAACATACCAAAGAAACCACAACTTTCAAACACAGAAATCTATATACATCTGTATCGGTATTAACGGTAAACCTACAATAACTAAATTATACACTAAATAGCAACCAATCTTCAAGTCCATACAAATAATAATGCCACCAGTCTTCCATAGTTACTACTATAATAAAAAAGTGAAAGCTTAATATTCAATTCTCTCCAAAACAAAATACGCTTGAATTTAATTTAACGAATAATATAATAATTATGAGTGAAATACATTATTTCATAATTCAAAAGTTAATATTAAAAACACTACATACTCATTAATATATATTGCCCTTACAAGCTTTAATGTAAAATTACCAGTAACTAATAGAAACATCAAATTTTATTAAATAGGAACTAATAAAAGTATACTTGTAATTAACTAATATTATAAAAACGTTGCTACGATTAAAGCTAAATTAAAACTGTTTAAAAGATAATAAAACTACAAAGTATTAACACTTACATATTTTTTCAAACCACGTGGTTCCATCATCTCTAGAACTTAAAAGACTACCTTAACTATTGATGACGTAATGCTTAATTACTACTTCCTCAATTGTCTCAAACAATATTGGTGGCGTAGTAAGCAAATAACATATATATAGATAGATATTTATGTATATATATGCTCACACATACACACATATATATATGTATGTATGTGTATACAGGACTGATGAACCTAATGCAGGCTCAATGACTATCTAGCAATAGCACGGGCCCTTGGAAATTTCAAGTTGGTGTCTAGCGTGCATGAAGACCACTGGGAATGAAGCGTCCCTCAGCGTTTGTTAAAGCATGTCGCTAGGAGGAGGTTACCCTGATATAAAACCAGATATGCATTGAACATTCTGGGGATCTTTCTCTTGCGCTTGATATCACGGCATTTCCACATTCCTGAGCCTGTAACCCATACTGGCACTCAATATATTGACTTAGTAAGTCTCTGGATCATGTCAGTAGGGTGGAAAGGGTTTGTGAGGTGCTGCGAAAGTTTCATTGGATATAAAATCTTAAGTTGTTCAATCATCAGCGAGGCGACGTTCCGATGCCCGGTCGAGTTCGGGTGCGATAACTTCAGGCACTGGTATTGCAGACATTTTGCATGACTGATAGTCAGTAATGGTTTTCCTCGGCCACGAGTAGTCATCTATCTATCTATCTATCTATCTATCTATCTATCTATCTATCTATCTATCTATCTATCTATTTATCTATCTATCTATCTGTCTGTCTGTCTGTCTATCTGTCTGTCTGTCTGTCATGTCTATCATATATATATA
>NC_068981.1:96846589-96848326 GCF_001194135.2 Octopus bimaculoides | reverse complement strand
GAGAGAGAGAGAGAGAGAGAGAGAGAGAGAGAGGAAATTTTATCAATTCACATTGCCAATTTTTGCACTGCTATACATTATTTTTACCAATAAAGGGGCTTCGGAATATTTTAACGTTCACTGCATTTATTCCTGTATATTTTTATTGTATTTACATTTTTAGCAAACATCCATTTTACTTTGTTTATTAGTGGCTGAGGATGGTTACCTATGAGTTAGTAGGTATGTGTGCGTGTGGGAGGGAGCGGTGTGGACAAAGATGATTGCAGCGAAAGCTATCCTCCCGCCAAAAAAAGAAAGAAAGAAAAGAAAATAACCCCTCCCCAATAAGCAATTTGATTTAAAGAAGGTAAATAGATGAATGGCAATTAAATCCAAAGTACAGGTATTTAACAGCCACGATTTGAGTAATGAAAACGTAAACTTAAATAGCTTTAATAAAAGTACTACCACCACCGGCACACCACCTCCGCTACTAGCAGCAGGAACAACAGTTCATCTTTTGGCAGCTTACAAGCCAACACAAATACTGAACATCGGTCAATTCTAGGCAAAAAGAAAACAAACATGTAACATGGTAGAAGTTTATCGCAAAAGAGAGTGCATCCTTCGTCGTGGAATTTATTCAGTAAAGGGTAAAGGAGAAGATGAAAAACTTTATATTTAAAAGCGGGCCTCCTTATATATTTGAGAGAGGAGTTGGTGGAAACCATGGTCGCCTCCAGTGCTCAAATGGCATTTATCTTAATGACCTCAAAATGATGAAAGTTAAAGTTGACCTCGGCGGCTTTTGAACATTTTGTCTGATCTGGTAGCAGTTCTGCCTGCTCACCCGCATGCCTAACAGAAGAACACAATTCGTATTACACACACAACATACAGTACAAACACTAATACAATAAAAGACTGCAACCAGACTCCCATAACAAAACAAACTGACGCAGTATAATACCGGGAAGAGTTTGTACTCCTCCAAAGGGTATGGCACAATGCTGCACACACTCCAGCTACACGGTGATGTAGCAGAAATTTGCCGGAAACTACCAAATCTTTAATAATAATAATAATAAAAACAACAACAACAACAATAACAACAACAACAACAGCAACAACAACACCAGCAAGAGCAACAACAAATATTAATGTTATTATTATCCTTATGAATCGCTGAAAATTGTATATTGTTGTCACTTTTCTCGCAGGATAGAATTCCAATTTCTTGTATGAGTTTTATGTCGATAGATTAGGGCTTGAATAAACAAATGCCTATCGCTGACAATCAGTTATGTTTAAGGTTACTTCTAGGTACACATGTGCTGAAGTAAAAGATTTCAGTGTGTGTTTCTGTGAATTGACAGAATGATATTAAGGGTGTGACACTATTTAGACAACGAAATATATCAGAAAAAATTTTCACCCAATATCTAGAGAGCCACTCGAAGAAAACATACATAAAAACATGCATGCATGCATGCATACATACATACATGCATGCATACATACATACATACATACATACATATATGCATGCATGTATACATGCATGCGTGCATGCATACATGTATACATACATACATACATACATACATACATACATACATACATAAATGGATACATAGAAAACGGGTCTCTGAAAGTTTATTTGCACATACTGAAAACATGTAGACATACGTATGTATGTATACATACGTATATATGTATATACATATACACAAACATATACATATATTAATATAT
>NC_068981.1:96845081-96846419 GCF_001194135.2 Octopus bimaculoides | reverse complement strand
ATATATATATATATATATATATACACATATATATTTAATATATGTATATTTATATACTTATATTCAAATATGTACATGCATACATACACACATATGTATTCAGGTACGCACGCATATAAAAATAAAACAATCGCTAATGCAAACAATATACATGTCCATGCACCTAGTTAGATAGCAAGTTACCTATCAATTTACATAGCTACATACATACATTCATACATACGTACTTGCGTGTATACACACATACATGCATACATACATAATATATCAATAGGACCATACATTTACAACCTCACACCATTTACTGATACACATAAATATACATATACCTTCGCACAAGTACATACGCACGTAAACATACTATACACATGTATGTACGCTCATCCGTAAGCACGTTTAAAGACAGATTGTATACATCTATGCAATAATACGCATGTTTCCAGATCCACACTTCCTAGAAACACACACTAATATGCACACACATACGCGCGCGCACGCACACAGACGCACACGCACGCATGCATAAACATACCGTCACACCATTTTCACATCTACATATATACATACACATTCGTACATGCACACATACACACGCACGCACACATGCACACACGCATGCACACGCTCACATACATACATACATACATACATACATACATACATACATACACACACATAAACACATATACACATGCTATGTTTTTATCTAGTTAATTACACGAAATTATTAGTCAAATCGAATTAGCGCTAATGAAATTTAAATTAAAACAATTTTTTTTCGCCTCTTATTCCAGTTTTGTAAACCTGATACGCTTTTCTATCTGGAGGCGAAAATAAACAAACGACGAAGCTTCTCGATGCTGATTTTGGTTGCTATTTTAAGGAATTGGAGGAGATTTTCTCGCAGACTTCACTAACGAACCTATTCTTTGTGAGATAAAGATTTAGACGACTGCTTAACTGGATTACAACAAGATGGAGACTGGGAATGTGGGAGGGGGTGGATGACAAACGCATTTTTTTAATTTCAGGTTCCTCGTGTATGTGTGTATGTATACATGTTTGTGTGTGTATATAAATGTATTTTGTAGCTTTGAATGGATGAATGCATGTATCTATATATGCATATCTCTCTGTCTCTGTATATGTGTGTGTGTGTGTATATATGTGTGTGTGTATATATGTGTGTGTGTGTATATATGTGTGTGTGTGTTTGTGTGCGTGTGTATGTGTGTACGTGCATGTGTGTGCATATATAATATATATAATGTATGTAATGTATGTAAACATCTAAGTTTGGATGTATGTATATATATATATATATATATATATATATAT
>NC_068981.1:96841993-96844899 GCF_001194135.2 Octopus bimaculoides | reverse complement strand
ATATATATATATATATATATATATATATATATATATATACACACACATATGTATATATAGAGATATAAGTATATATAGAGAGACCATAGTTTGCGTTTGTGAATGTGTTTTTTTTGTGAGTGCATACCTTTCTATGAATTTGTGAATGTTCAGTATGTATACATATATGCATATATGTGCATTCATATATATATATATATATATGTGTATGTATAAACTACCTGTCCATCTACCTATATACTCTCCTTCCCCAAATATTGACATCCATTTACATTTATACATACATTTATCACACATACACACACACACACATGTATATATGCTTCGGTGCAAGTCTCTATAATTCGTCAAATTTACGTGAATATTTACTATGTGTGTACGCGTGTATGCATGTAGTGAAATAGGTATGAATGTATGCTTAATATTTACTATGCTTCATAAATACTCACACATATCAAGTTAAAATTGTACGTTTTCGTACTATCATGTATGGATACTACTGTTTGTTTATCTTTTATAAATATGTATATACGTATATGTATATTTATGCCTGTATATGTGTGTATGTATGTATGTATGTATGTATGTATGCATGTAGATTCGTATGCATATCTGCAGCCCAATCCTCTCTTGAAGTCAATATGGATGATCAATCGTTGATTGAACTCTCTGACCACAAAAGGTCAAGTAAAATCTGATTACATCACACCAGTGCGTGAAATTGATATTTAATCTATTTATATTTATCTTTTTCTATTTATATTTATATTTTACTTTTCCTACACGTTCAAGATTGTTGTTTGTAGTCTTGAGTGTTTTACTACAAGTCATCTTTAATCGACAGATCTATTTTCAGTTGTATTCTATCCGCGACACCCAATCTTTTTTATTTCACCTAGACATAAGTTTGTCGATAAATATTTTGTCCAGGGTGTCCTCCTTTTTTTATCAGGATGGTGGTGTTAAACAAAGAAAATTTTACTGTGACCATGGCTTCTTGGTATTTTATTTTTTTTACCGTTTATTTCCGAACTGAAGAACATAACAAATGACCTTCTGTTTTTGCAGGAAGCTGAAGACAGTTGGAAGGAAGTTATCTATAAGGTTGAGAGCTGGACTGATTGCTAACAACAGAATGAACTTTGTCAAAAGTACCTAGGGGTCAGTGATACTCAGAACACAAAGTCGGAACAAATTTCACAAGTTATCTTGTCCAACGTACTAACAATCTCGTCAATTAACCTAACAATCCTGTTAAGTCATCGTCCTGAACTAGTGCTTTATTATATCAACGTCATAAAGATGAAAGACGTTTCAAGTGTGGGGAGACGGAACTAATAACATAAGTAATTTTATCATACGCTTTAACAAATCAGCCGCTTCGCCGCTGTGATGCATATTCGTAGCGTTAAGCAGATGGGAGATAGACCATCCATTATTCAGGACACGGCTAGATGAGGAGTAAATCACGGTAGAGTATAGGTATGTGAAACTTTATATATGAGGTATTTAGTGTGAATAAATGGATGTTATTCAAGGAATAGGTACGTACGGTGAGCGCAGCATCGTAAATGTTTCTTTTTATGTCTTAACCCTTTAACATCGATTATTCTGTCAAATGTAATCTTATTTATTCACATTGTTTTGACGTAACCATGCATTATTTCAGAGCTTTGATATTTTGATGATGTGGTTGTATATTTTTAGAATGACATTGTAGGGTAGGTGTAAGAGGCTAGATTTGGTCAGTTTGAACATAAAACAGGAAGAGTATTTGGACTGGATGCAGCCCATTTAAACGCTAAAGGGTTAATCTGACAAGAAAGGACAGAGTCCATCAGGAATTTTTACTGGTGCAATCCATCCAAGAGTCTTGTCTCGCAGTTTCCGTCAGCCTAATTTTACTCGGCTTGGATCAACACGACGTTATGGTAGAAAACATTCGCTCAAAAGATTACTGAACCCAGAACCACTCAACTATGAAACGAACTTTCTAATCATACAACCTCTCAGCAAATCTCCATTGAGAGTAATTGTTCTAAAACTAATAAATATAAGTCAGCTTCTTAAATATGACTGATTTTTTTTTTTGCTCCCACTTTTCGTCAATTAGAAGACAAATAAAGTTTGTATCCTTATAATTATTCTTTCTACCTCGTGGTGTTGGACAAGTCTAAAAGCATTAAATCTGTTTTAGTTTTATTCAGTATCAGATTTTATTTACCGTATTTTCTATCTTTACTGGTACCTTCCTACGAAAAACATTGTTCAAGAAGCAAAATCGTGGCCAGAGAATGCTCATGCTAAGATATTAGATCTGAAAAATAAATGTTGTTTAGAGATGGTGAGTTTTTACATAAATCAAGTATGTATTTGTATGATAGTATAGGAAGAGTATATAGAACACAGAACAATGTACGATGAAATAGCGCACAACAGAGCAATAATGCGAATAACTAAACACGAAAAAGCAGTACTCAGAAAGATAAGTGAAGAGAAGATATTACATGTATTGCAGAGATGTAAATGTAGAAAATACCAAAGCTCAAAGGAAATATTATTCAAAGTCATTATTATTATTCCACCTTTTATCCTTTCGAGGTCGATCAAACTGAAATACCAGCCGAGTACTGGAGTCGATGCAATCGACTACTCGCCTTCTCTGTAAATTGTTGAACTTGTTCCTAAATCATCATCATCATCATCATCACCGTTATCATTGTCATCGTCAACATCGTCGTCATCATCATCATCATCATCATCATTATTATTATTATTATTATTATTATTATTATTATTATTATTATTATTATTATTATTATTATTATTTACTTTTATCTTTTAAAGGCTTCCTAATGTTTTTAGCTCGTTACAGATGTTCTTTCAGAAGAAAAATAAAAATATAT
>NC_068981.1:96835837-96841140 GCF_001194135.2 Octopus bimaculoides | reverse complement strand
AGATTACTTAAGATAAATTATAACAACAGTAAACAACATTCTCGAGAGTTTAATGTGGAAAAACCGAGATAGAGATAGAAGGGACATAGAAGAAGGGGAGAAGAGGGAAATAAAGAGAGTGAGAGAAAGAGGGAATGAAAGAGAGAGAGCGAGAGAGAGAGAGAGCGGGAGAGAGAGAGAGAGAGAGAGAGAAAGAGAGAGGAAAATTAAACCCTTACCTCCTCATGCATTATTTATATATATTAACGATCTTTATTATTTTGTTGTAAGTTATGTAGGATAATTGCCGAGTACAGGATCCGTGTTCGATTCGAAGTTGGGGTGGAGGCAATTCATTAGACCTTATAAAAATGTAATTTATTTTTTTAGTTTTGCTTCAGTCATTGGACTGCAGCCATGCTGAAGCATCGCCTTCAAGGCTTTAATCGAACAATTTGACCCCCACTGGACAGATATGGTGTTTTTACATCTTTTTACCACATGAGAAAAAATTTCTCTGCGGTAACTTCTGTGAATTTGCCTTTCAGCAGTTGAAATATGTCACAAACATGTTTTAACTAGCCTAAACTTTGCTTATACCTAAACACTGCTTGGCGCTAACACTACAGTAAATTCCACGAACTGGTGGTCTACTGGCGCAAACCAGTCAATGTTGTTGACTGCGTTTTAGTTAAAGCTATAGCTTAAATAAGGTCTGTCCAGAGTTGCCTCTCTTAAGTATTACCCGTTGATAACGGCTAAGGAGCTAGAAATATCGAAGTCTGAGAATCCTGATAGTTGGCGACACTGGACAGATATGGTGTTTTTACACCTTTTTTACCATAACAGAAAATTTTCTCCATGGTAACTGCAGTGAATTCACTGTTTAGTAGTTGAAATTTGTCACAAACATACTTTAACTAACCTAAACTCTGCACACACACACACACACACACACACACACTTACATGTACACACACATATATACACACACATACGCACATATACATAATCATGCACAGACGCGCGCACATACACAGAGACATATATAAGTAGCATGATAAATGCAATGATGAAAACTTCTAAACATGCAGAAATGAAAGTTGAACAACCTTAATGTATCTCGGGTGCAAACATCCACTCTCAGTAGAGTATTGTGAGAGAAATGTGTGCCATTTGGATAGCCGGATGGGCAGTGACACCATTTTAGTCTGGTGCTTGCGCAACGTAGACACACATTTTTCTGATTGTATTCTTCTGAGGATCAGCCTTTCTGCACGAAATATATAAAGGTCTTTCAACTTCCATCTTTGCATTGTTAGAATCTTTCTTTATTCCATTCATTATTCTACTTCTGTACTAAATTGCTTCAAGCGAACTACAACTTTCCTCACACACACACACACACACACACACACACACACACACACACACACACACACACACACACACATATATGTATATATATATATATGTATGTATATACATATACATGCCTTATGTGCCTATAGTAGAAATAACATAAAAACAAAAACAAAAAAAAACTAGCAATCCGTTGGTTACGACGACAGGGTTCCAGTTGATCTGATCAACGGAACAGCCTGCTCGTGAAATTAACGTGCAAGTGGCTGAACACTCTACAGATACGCGTACCCTTAACGTAGATCTCATGGGATTCAGCGTGACACAGAATGTGACAAGGCTAGCCCTTTGAAATACAGGTACTACTCATTTTTGCTAGCTGAGTGGACTGGAGCAACGTGAAATAAAGTGTCTTGTTCAAGGACAACGCATAACCGGGAATTGAACTCACGACCTCATGATCGTGAGCTGAATGCCCTACCCACTAAGCCATGTGCCTTCACATATATGCATATCTTTTTTACTGCAAACCTGTGAGTCTGATAAAAGGCTTTCCTGGTGTGACCATCCAGTTTTAAGTGTATTTATAAATAAACTAGAGTTTTAACCGTCGTATGATGGGTAACATTGCAAGCACACTTTTGTCACCGTGGGTAATCTCAAGAAATATGATATACACGAATAATTATAGTCTAAATTTTTGGTGTTTATGCAAAATGATGAAATGAATACTAATTTTCAAACGAAAACATCTTCATTAATTTGAAATAAAATTAAATAAAACAAATTTCTCATTTGTACATTTGCAATAAATGTATGTTATTATTTTTCTAAATTTTATCGACATAATCGCAAACCTATCTCTGCAAAATTTCATTAAAATTTATATAGTTTTCAGCAAATTATAAGAGACTCATTCTGCACATCTCATGTTATCCTCTCACCATATTTCTATTCACTCAGTATTTCTCTTTTAGTTTCTCTCCACCTCTTTCTACACGCGTGTCCGGAAAACCAACAAACCAACCAGCCAGCCAACCAACTAATATTTATACTGACTTCAAATTTTGGCACAAGGCCAGCAATTTCGGGGGAGGGGTTAAGCCGATTACTTCAACTCCAGTGTTCAACTGGTACTTGTTTTGTCGACTCTGAAAGGATGAAAGGTAAAATCGACCTCAGTGGAATTTAAACCCAGGCAGTGAAGACAGAGGAAATGTCGCCAAACATTTTGCCCGGCGTCCTAGCGATTCTGCCAGTTCGTCACCTTAATTTAAGGCGGCGAACTGGCAGTAATCGACTGCCCCGCTCCCTCGAAATTTGAAACCATTAACTTCGAGGTGGTGAGCTTGCAGAATCGTTAGCACGCTGGACCTGGAGAAAATGCTTAGCGGCATTTCGTTTGTGTTTACGTTCTGAGTTCAAATTCTGCAGAGGTTGGTTTCGCCTTTCATCTTTTCGGGGTTGATGAAATAGGTACCAGTTGTGCACATGGGTCAATGTATTCGACTAGCGCTCTCTCCTCAAAAATGTCCTTCCTTGTAGAAAAGTTGATCAGTAGCTAACTTCAAGGCCACGAACTTGCAGAGTCGTTGGAGCATCGGTCAAAACACTCTACGATATTTTTTCCGGCTCTTAACATACCGAGTCAAAATTCCACCGGAGATCAACATTTTCTTTCTTTCTTTCGGGGTCGATAGAGTATAGTACAATTCAGGTACTGGGTCAATAGTATCAACTAAACCCTCCATTCGTATTTGTTTGCTCTCAGCCTAAATCAGAAACTATTATTAATTACGGAGATGTACTTGCATAGCAAGTGACCTGATCTGAGATCGTGTGCTGGAACGAAAACAATTGCAAGCGTGGAAATTTGTCAGTGAACAGGTCGCGGTCTCAAAGCGACGAAAGTATTTTAGCAAATTTAAGTGTTGAAGTGAATCTAACGGTTTTTGTGTTTTTTTTAAATGGCTTATAAACACCTTCCACGCTGCAATTGTTTATTATTAATTAACTTCTAGTAATTAGTAATGTGAAAGATTGATAGCCAGCGTTGTTATTTACACTTTGGTTAAACTCTGACAACCTTAAAGAGACCCTCTGTGGGTTTCTTATTTTTTCCGATTTGGTTGATGCTGGAGAAAAATCTCTCTCAAATAACTCCCTATCGTCACAAAAATAATAATAATAAAAAGGAATGATTTGCTGTATAATGTAATTCGATATGCATCATGTCTTGAAAAACTGTGCAGAAGCCCGTTGTATGTGTGTATGTGAGTATGTATGCATACAAGCATACATGCACACACACATACACACATATATACAAGCACACGCACACAAACACACACTCATACACACATACACATGCGCACGCATTTACACGCGCGAACACATATGTACACGTACACAAACAGATATATATATGTTTATATAGTTGTGGAGTAATTGCCTAATAGGCCTAAATCATTAGAGGCAGTCCAGAGGTAGAAGTAAACAGGATGAGGAGGAGGAGGAGACGGAGGAAGGGAAGGAGACGGAGGAAGGGAAGGAGAACGACGATGACGAAGGGGGAGTGAGGAAGAAGAGGGGAAAGAAGGGGAGGTTGTTGATGGAAGGTGAATTGAAGAAGAGTTGAGCTGCAAAGAAGACTAAAAGGGATTCATGGAGGTCACGGGAGGAGTGGTTAGAAAAAAGTGTTTTGCAGACAAAGTACTTACAAGTATGGTTTAGACAGGGCTAATGTTGTTAGCGAAACAGAAGATGCAATGAGAAAACTCCAAGGAAATCATAGAAAGAATTCGTCCAAAACGTCTCTTGTAACTAATTTGTTTCTTCGGTGACGCTAGAAATGCTTGGAGATAATTACTGGACTCGACGATGTCCATATAATGCACGGCAAATGGCATTGGGAAAAGAAGATGAAAGAAAATAACTCTGTCTCTGCGTGAAGAGGTTTCCATAATCGCGATAAAGATGTCTGCCCCTGGTCTATTGGCTGTACACTGGTGTTGCTGATTGACTCCGTGACTGGGCGTTATAAATATAAATGCTAAGCTAATAGAATAACATCAGCTTTTACGCTCCACCCTGATGGCTGTGCGCGCGTATAGCACTGCATATTACCAAAGCGGTAGTATATCCATTGACAGCTTTGAAGAGAATAGATACAAATGAAACAAAGGCTGCGCGTGATCACGAAGGGACGTCATGAACTCATTGATTGCAATGTAAACTGAATATTAAGGCTGCAATTACACCCAGTCTGTTTCCAGACATCGTGGATTGGCAGAATCGTTAGAGCATCGGAAAAAATGCCTTGCGGTGTTTGCTCCGGCTTTTATGTCCTGAATTCACATCCTGCTAGTGTCAACTTTGCCTTTCCTTCTGGTGGTGTCAATTTTGCCTTTCATCCTCCCGGAGTCAATAGTATACAATATCTACTGACATGTATATAGACAGGTAGTGTTTAAGGAAATTCGATAGGTCATATTCTAAAATATTTTGCGTTCGATAGGATTTATAGTTGAGATTACTGATGTTTAGTGTAGTGTTTATACGTGTTTAAGTGTTGTTGTTTTCATTGTTGTTATTGTTTAGTGTGGAGGCGCAATGGCCCAGTGGTTAGGGCAGCGGACTCGCGGTCATAGGATCGCGGTTTCGATTCCCGGACCGGGCGTTGTGAGTGTTTATTGAGCGAAAACACCTAAAGCTCCACGAGACTCCGGCAGGGGATGGTGGTGAACCCTGCTGTACTCTTTCACCACAACTTTCTCTCACTCTTTCTTCCTGTTTCTGTTGTGCTTGTAATTCAAAGGGTCAGCCTTGTTACACTGTGTCACGCTGAATATCCCCGAGAACTACGTTAAGGGTACACATGTCTGTGGAGTTCTCAGCAACTTGCACGTTAATTTCACGAGCAGGCTGTTCTGTTGATCGGATCAACTGGAACCCTCGACGTC
>NC_068981.1:96832578-96833185 GCF_001194135.2 Octopus bimaculoides | reverse complement strand
TATAATATATATATATATATATATATATATATATATATCAATGTAAACGCGGTTCCCTGTCCCTCTAGTCTTCTCTCATTGATACGTCACCTCATCGTAACTGTTTTGACGCTGTCTTTGTCTGAAGACTCCGCTGTCCCCCTTCCTCTCAATTGATGCTTTTGACTTTGCACAGGAAGTGACTTCACGCTGGGCGTGAGTGGCCTATGGGTCCGGTTTCCATTATGTCACACTACATCACATGCTTTAGTTTCCTTTCCTTTTTGTTATCTTTTCATCATATATGTTTACCTTTTTTCTTGCTCATATTTCCTCTCTTTGCACACAAACGCATGCTAATTCAACCGAATACAGAATTTTGGGTACTCTTCCATGGTATACACTCTTTACTCTTTTACTTATTTCAGTCATTTGACTGCGGCCATGCTGGAGCACCGCCTTTAGTCGAGCAAATCGACCCCAGGACTTATTCTTTGGAAGCCTAGTACCTATTCTATCGGTTTCTTTTGCCGAACCGCTAGATTACGGGGATCTGAACACACCAGCATCGGATGTCAAGCGATGGTGGGGGGACAAACACAGACACACAAACACACACACACACACA
>NC_068981.1:96830476-96831551 GCF_001194135.2 Octopus bimaculoides | reverse complement strand
TACACACACACGAGGAGTGGTGAAACGCTCCTTGCTTTGGGTAAAAGAAAATACAGGTGTCTCAGTTAATTATAATTTTATCCAACATATTCCCTTCTCAGATTCACACACTTACAGCATCCTTTCAGTTTTTCTAAGCCCTGTAAAAGAACTCGTAAGGTTTGGCCTCCAACCAGGCCTTTCGCGATACCCTTAAAGTCAAGAACATTTCAGTTTATATTTGTATAATTGAAAAAAAAAAAAAAAAAAAGCTGGTGGTGTCTATTTACTTATGACATATTTGAGTACATGTAAAACGTAAATATTCCACTTGCTCGATCAGCTGGCTTATCTCTTCCTTGTATTAATGTATGAGAATCTTTGCTTTCCACTGGCATATTGTACTCTTACGACACCTTCCTGACGGTGATTGTAAATCAATGGAATCGAAACGTCGTGGTTGTGTGTGTGTGTGTGTGTGTATGTGCGCGTGCGTGCATGTATGCATGTATGTACGTATGTGTGTATACATGTATGTACGTACTCTCTCTCTCTCACACACACAAACGTATTATGATTGACCGTTGACTGAACACTATTCAATTTTTTTTCTCCGTGTTTTTCTCCTTGTCTCCGTATTCTTTCTGTTGAAGAGCGTAGCTCGAAACGTCAAAGACTTTCCGTATTCCCGAGCGTCATACTAATATATACTTTTGTTATTTACACCACCTGTCCTCGTCTGTTGTTATTTTTTGTATATTCTCCCATATATATATATATATATATAGCCGCAGTCAAATGACTGAAACAAGTAAAAGAATAAAAAAAATTATATATATATAAAGTTGTAGTATATTGTCAACTTAATGTGACAATCCCAATAAGGGAATACACTACTGCTGTTTAGCCCTAGGAAGCTGGACCGCTTCCTGTCGGCCTTGACACAATTACTGTGTCCTTAAGTTTGTGAAGGGGAGACAAGCTCCCCCACCCAGCCTAGCCAGCATTCAGGGACATGTTTCTGAGTCTTTGCTCGTCATCAGCCTGAAGTAGCTTGCCAGCTGGATAGAGAGGTCTGTCTCTCCCTCACAAACTT
>NC_068981.1:96829681-96830446 GCF_001194135.2 Octopus bimaculoides | reverse complement strand
ATATATATATATATATATATATACACACATACATATACAATATATGAAGAAATGTAGCATAGAGGGACGACAAAGGAACGTATAGTAAACAGGAAAAAGACACACAATAGACGTGGACACACTCCGTTTCTCAACTACTATCGACCAGAAATCATCACAATTTCGACTTTTCCATATATGCATGTGTGTGAAAAGAAGGCGGGGATGTAAATGAGTAGAGAGTAAAAACTCAGAGTGGCCAGTGACTACGAATAAATGTGGGCTACAAATAAAAATACAAGAGGTAATGAAGTATTTTACGGAACTGACACAACATTAAGCAAAAGAGAATTGTTTTTTTTTCTGTTTTTTTTTTTTGACAGGAGAAACGAAAAACAAATACGCCACTTGTGAACACATGTTTCTATCTCAATGAACATAGTTTCGAAGGCTTGGCCATACTTATGGAAAAGAAGTATGGAGTAGGAAATATATATGGCCTCGGGTAATTTGGATAAATAGTATGAAAGAAAATAATATCGCGTGACGAATGATATACATTTAGACAATAAAAGCATAGAAACGTTTATCAAATACCATCCACGTTAAGTGCTCGATTTACCGAAAGTATTTTCACTTTGAGAGAAGTTAAACAAATGCGTGGTAACAATTGTTACCGATTCTCAATGTGAAAAGATGATCTCAAGGAATCAACGGTTTTCTGGAATTAACATGCAATCAAGAAAAAGACCACACACACACACACACAAACACACACACGCACAC
>NC_068981.1:96827905-96829305 GCF_001194135.2 Octopus bimaculoides | reverse complement strand
ATATATATATATATAAATATACATATATATACACACATATATATATATACATATATATATGTATATGTATATGTATGTGTGTATATATAGCTCTTCTTTTTTTTCTTTTCGTTTGTTTTTCATTTTGAAGATTTGAGGGAGAGTTGACTGCTATATTTACCACGTCTGTATAGTGAAGTAGGTAGGTAAAGTTACCTTCTCGAGTTCATGCTGACTCATAAGGGTCGGTTTCCCAGTTTCCATGGCGTATAAATACCCCGCCTGGACCGGACGCCGGCCCGTCACAGGATTATTCATTTTTACCAGCTGAGTGGACTGGAGTAACGTGAAATGAAGTGTTTTGTTCAAGAGCACAACGCATTGCCTGGTCCAGGAATTGAAACCACACTCTTACGATCATGAGTCCAGTACCCTAACCACTAAACCACGCGCCTCCAACGTCCGTATAGGTTACATGGAAATAGCAGTCAACCCTGATGGTCTCAACAGATACAATAGAATTCTATATATGTTATCTATGAAATTCGAAACACCTACCTTGGAATCTGTGCATGCATCAATCCCCTTCATACAAAACCTTGATGTGGATCACCTGCAGGAAAAAAAAAGGGCAAACATGGTGAAAAGATAAACCTAGGATTCAAACTCCTAAGATAATTTCAAAATTTTAATAATTATCAGTCAATAGATTGCGGCTATGCTGGAGCATTGCCTTGACAGGCTTTTAATGGAACCAATCGAATCAGTACTTACTTTTTTTTTTAAGAGTCTGGCCCTTATTCTATCGGTCTCTTCTGCCGAAGTGCTAAGTTACGCGGACGTAAAAAGTCCTCTACCACCGCTTGACAACCGGTGTTGGTGTGTTTACGTCCCCGTAACATAACGATTCGGCAAAAGCGATAGAATAAGTACCAGATTTTGAAAAAGAATAAGTACTAGGGTCGATTCATTCGACTAAAATTACTCAACACGGTGCCCCAGCGTGGCCGCAGTCTAATGACGAAAACAAGTAAAAGATAAAAGATAGATACAAGATATAATACGCCATAATAATTCTGTAAAGTATAAAATCAAAAATAGAACTCAGAAAAAGAAAGCCTAATTGTGTCTAGGAGAGTCATTACACCAATATCAATAACACACGCACTGGTCAACTTCTTATATATATATATATATATAACTCCTCGAAACGCCAGTGTTAGAATGGTGGCAGCTGATGAAGGAAATGTTCTCTATGTGGCCTGTGTGTTTTCTGTACTCTGGTTATTATTTTTTTTGTCTACGTTTTGTTTGCAACATCCTGTACCCAGATATGCATCTATATATACAGGTAGATGTAGGTATGCACATACATGTACGTATATATGCATATACTCATTTATTATTTGTATTATATATAT
>NC_068981.1:96826435-96827566 GCF_001194135.2 Octopus bimaculoides | reverse complement strand
CACACACACACACACACACACACACACACACACACACACACACACACACACACACACACACACACATGTATGAGACAGGAAATGACCAGTGCGTGTGTTATTGATATTTGCATAATGACTATCCCTAGACACTACAAAATTTGTTTCAACACACGAATTCACACAAATAATCTTGCGAACCAAATACGAAAACGAAAAGGAAATCGTTATAACGTGATATAAAAAAGTCGAAAATAATGCAGTAAGAGTGTATAATATAGATTACCTTCAGTTCGAAGTATCAATGGCGAATATGAATTACTGTTTAAATGTGCGACGAGAGAAGTGTAAAACTAATATATATATATATATATATATATATATATATTTCAATCAAGATGTATTAGTAGATATGTAATTAAAAATCTAATCGTTACTTATATGAAAGCGTATTTAGTTGATTTATAGGTCAACGTTGAGAGTTTTCTAGCTATAAAAAAAGTGTTTTTCTTTCTAAGTTTACATACAGTGTTTGAAGCATTATACCTCAAAATTGCATCACGCAAAAATATCCTATCCTCTATCAAAAGAATACAATAAGATATAAAGAATAAAAATGGAAAAACAGAAACTAGAAAATGAAATTATAGATAAAAAATGACATTGACGGGATCATAAAGTAATAATATTATCTCTATACCTTTATTTTTTAAAAATTTTTGATGTGCAAACGATAGAAAGAATAGTTTATACACGAAAAAGCCTGTATTTGTGCATTCCAATCGGATGATTAACTGTGTCACTGATCAGAGTTTTTCGCTCTTTAGTGATCATTCAAACGGAAAGTAATGTGATCATTTTGCAGCCTGAAGTATCGCAGCTAAAAAGAAACGGTGAAGAGCAATGGAATGAAATCAGATCCATCAATCCATCGATCTATCGATCAATCCATATAGACATACATACATATACATGTAGGCGCAGGAGTGGCTGTGTGGTAAGTAGCTTGCTTACCAACCACATGGTTCCGGGTTCAGTCCCACTGCGTGGCACCTTGGGCAAGTTGTCTTCTACTATAGCCTCGTGCCGACCAAAGCCTTGTGAGTGGATTTGGTAGACGGAAACTGAAAGAAGCCCGTCGTATATATATAT
>NC_068981.1:96821377-96824538 GCF_001194135.2 Octopus bimaculoides | reverse complement strand
GTGGGGAAAAACACAGACATACAAACACACACACACACACACACACACACACACACACACACACACACTTACATAAATTTATATACGACGGGCTTCTTTTAGTTTCTGTCTACCAAATCCATTCACAAGGCTTTGGTCTTTGAAAGTTACTTACCACACAGCTATTCCTCTTTTATACTTTTATTCTTTTACTTGGTTCAGTCATTTTGACTGCAGCCATGCTGGAGCACTGTCTTAAAGGGTATTAGTCAAAGAAAAGGGCCTCAGGACTTACTCTTTGTAAGCCTAGTACTTATTCTATCGTCACACACGCACACAGGCACACACACACACACACACACACACACACACACACATACGACGGGCTTGTTTCAGTTTCCGTCTAACACATCCACTCAAGGCTTTGGTCAGCTCGAGACGACATGGACATTAGTTGATGAAAGGGATAACAATAGACCTGGAAAATCCCTCTTCAGCTGTGTCATCATTTAGAATACACGAGAATACATGAGTTTGCTCTACCAAAAGGCGCAGGTGATAATAAAAATCACCTGGGTAGAATATAGAACTATAAGAATTTTACAACTTAAAATATGGTGGCAACAGCATAGAAGAAGCATGGACCAACACGGACAAACAAATACAGAGTATTACGACTTAACATGAAGAAAAAAGAATGCCTTTCCACCTACGACTGAAATAAACAGAAACGATGTTGGAACAGAGAAAACTACAAAGTGACTTTCGTCAAACGACAACCTAACAGTGTGAGATAGAGATAGAAGGAGAGAGTGAGAGAAAGAGAAAGATAGAGAGATAGAAAGATAGAGATAGATAAATAGATAGAAAGATAGATAGATAAATAGATAGATAGATAGAAAGATAGATAGATAGATAGATAGAGATAGATAGATATAGATAAATAGAGAGGGAGAGAGAGAGATAAATGGATAGAAAGATAGATAGAGATAGATAGATAAATAGAGATAGATAGATAAATAAAGAGAGAGAGATAAAGAGAGACTGAGAGAGAGAGAGAGAGAGAGAGAGAGAGAGAGAGATAGAGAGAAAGAGAGAGAGAGAGAGAGAGAGAGAGAGAGAGAGAGAGAGAGAGAGAGAGAGAGAGAGAGAGAGAGAGACAGAGAGAGAGAGACAGACAGACAGAGAAGAATAATTGAGACGTGGTCGGTGCAGATTTTGCGAGCATGTTCGCAACGTTCTTCAATGAACTACGAGCTAACATGTGACCCACCATTTCAACACATCATACCACTTCATTAACCCTCTCTTGATGTCCGGTATGTCCACTCACTACGGGTCACCACACACCAGGAAACACATAGAACGACAAAGTATCATATTCGTTTCTATGCGTGCTGACAATCGTGAATATGCATGCTGTTGACAAACTTCTTACTGCAATTACTAATATGGCCAACAATAGCAAAAGAAAAGAAAAATTAACCTCATGCCTGCCTTTAAACTGGCCATATCATCCAGACCGTGGAGGCGCAACGGACCAGTGGTTAGGGCAGCGGACTCGCGGTCATAGGATCGCGGTTTCGATTCCCAGACCGGGCGTTGTGAGTGTTTATTGAGCGAAAACACCTAAAGCTCCACAAATCTCCGGCAGGGGATGGTGGCGAACTCTGCTGTACTCTTCCACCACAACTTTCTCTCACTCTTACTTCCTGTTTCTGTTGTGCTTGTAATTCAAAGGGTCAGCCTTGTCACACTCTGTGTCACGCTGAATATCCCCGAGAACTACGTTAAGGGTACACGTGTCTGTGGAGTGTTCAGCCACTTGCACGTTAATTTCACGAGCAGGCTGTTCCGTTGATCGGACCAACTGGAACCCTCGACGTCGTAAGCGACGGAGTGCCAACCACCACCATCCAGACCTAATCACCTTCACCTTTTCTCAATCTTCCAAGTTTACTCTTCCTTCTCCTCACCTACTTTCTACCTCTGACCACTTCTCCACCGTCAATGCGCAGCCACTCCCTTCATTTAGCATTGTGTTTATGTTCACATTTACCGAGAGCGATAAAAAGCCTTTTCTCGCTCTCTGAAGAACCTCGGGGAAAACATCGGTAAGTCGCCTCATAACAGTATAGAAGCGACAGAAACTTTACACTTTACCGATAGATATATTTTCGCTGATACATATTATTACTATTCTCATTGTTTCTGTTAGTTTTTACGTGTAAACACACAGACATTAGTGTATGTATATGTGAGCGTAAGAACGCATGGTTATGCGTGTGTACCAGAATGTACGAATTCATATAGATATTGAAACTAAAATTATATACAGAAAGATGATATACGTGTGGGCACGAATTTTGAGTCAGTATTACACAGGTATTATGTATGTGTATGCTTACGCACACACGCTCGCGAGCGCGCACACATATACATATTTGCACGCACACGAATAAAAGCAATTATCTATTCCTAATTAATTAGGCATAACTTACTTGATAAATTGTCCCTTAAGAGATGATATAGTCTGTGAGGAGAGTGCCAGGAGAAATGTCGCCTTTTACAATACCTCACCAGCAGCAGCAAAAAACACTCACTAAGAAATAAATGATAAGTTTGGCACTTGAGCAAAGGATAGAAGGAAGATAGTGCTTGGATGTTGGACAATATTTTGATCGGAAACGAGTGTATGGAAGGAGTCACATCAAATGAATTTTGTACAGCATCTGAATAAAGTTGGTGAGTTATGTAAGCACGGGTTCATGCTAATAAGCACGGGTTCATGCTAATGCCTCAAAACCCAAAAAGGGAGCGTCAATAGGGTTACTAGATGTTGTTGTTGGCACTCCATCGCTTACGACGTCGAGGGTTCCAGTTGATCCGATCAACGGAACAGCCTGCTCGTGAAATTAACGTGCAAGTGGCTGAGCACTCCACAGACACGTGTACTCTTAACGTAGTTCTCGGGGATATTCAGCGTGACACAGAGTGTGCCAAGGCTGACCCTTTGAATTACAGACACAACAGAAACAGGAAGTAAGAGTAAGAGAAAGTTGTGGTGGAAGAGTACAGCAGGGTTCGCCACCATGCCCTGCCGGAGTCTCGTGGATCTTTATGTGTTTTCGCTCAATAAACACTCACAGCGGCCGGGGTTACTAGAGTATATAGCCAAATCT
>NC_068981.1:96818289-96820937 GCF_001194135.2 Octopus bimaculoides | reverse complement strand
AACTACGACACTTAGTTTTCTATACTAACGAATTTCGACGTCGGCGATCTTTGAGCTCCGTCATTTTTCTTAAAAGACAAAAAGACAGAGATAAATACCGCAAGAAGAATTAGGCACAAGATTCTGACTATTGATGTTATTTCTGACTTGCGGAAAAAAGCCAACCCCCCCTCCCACACACATACACACACACACAAATGTGCACACTCGCGCTTACATACACGCGATTACACACACACACACACACACGCGCGTACACAAACGTGCACACGGGCGTGTACACACAAACACATTCACAAACAAATATGCGCACATATCGTCTTCACACCAATACGTGGTCACTCGGCTGCTAGAAATAGCAACTACGTACCCCTCAAACCTTTCTTAAAAAAAAAAGAAACAAGAAAAAAAAAGAAGAAAGAAACGAGGTAACGTATTCCTAGATACTCTATGGACACACGGAT
This sequence comes from Octopus bimaculoides, assembly GCF_001194135.2. Lineage (NCBI taxonomy): Eukaryota > Metazoa > Mollusca > Cephalopoda > Octopoda > Octopodidae > Octopus > Octopus bimaculoides. The sequence continues at coordinate 96,820,473 of NC_068981.1, read as the reverse complement.
AGTCATAAGAGATACTCTACTGGGAAGGAGTCTGCTCTATCAGGTCTGAACTGAACAACAACAACAACAACAACAACAACAGTCGTAACCTCATCAAAAATGAAAGGCAGGACCATCCTAGACAAAATTTGAATTCTGGAAGGGAAGAAACATGAATTCACACCGCAGGAAACTTAATTTGACGTTCTTTCATTTCTATCTCTGCATGTCTTTCGTTTGTCTTTACGTTCTGAGTTCAAATTCCGCCGAGGTCGACTTTATCTTTCATCCTTTCGGGGTCGATAAATTAAGTACCAGTTGCGTACTGGGGTCGATCTAATCGACTGGCCCTCTCCTCCAAAATTTCGGGCCTTGTGCTTAGAGCAGAAAAGTATATAATACTGCAGATAGTGTAGATAGATGTTGGCTGCTGGTTTGTTTATGTATGTCTGACAATCTATTTAGATACTTTACCTGCGTCTATCTATGTATCTGTCTGTGATTAACCCTCATTTACGCTCCAGCCAAAGCGACATGATGACTTACCCCTCCTTTCTTATCTCTCCCGGAAGAAAAGACGAACCAACTAGGCAGACAATCCATTGGATAGTCTATCTGTCTATTCTATTAATCCATCTCACACGAAGGGCTTTGTCAGAAACATTAGATTTCTCCACTGCATTACAGCTATGTGGTAAGGAGTTTACTTTCCAAGTACACTGTTCCATGTTAAGTCCAACTGCATGGCACCCTGGGCAAGTGTCTTCTACTATAGCTTCTGGTCGACCAAAGCCTCGAGTGGATTTAGTGGACGGAAACTGAAAGAAGCCCGTAGAGTACACACACACACACACACACACACACACACAAGACAATACACACACACACACACACATGCACGCACATATATGTGTGTGTTTATGCATATGTGTGTCGATTTACTTACGTCCCTGTGTATATATGTGTGTGTGTGTGTGTGTGTGTGTGTGTGTGTGTATATATATATATGCACGACGAGCTTCTTTCAGTTTTCGCCCGCCAAATCTCCCCACAAGGCTTTGGTCGGCCTGAGGCCATAGCAGAAGACATTTGCCCAAGGTACCACGCAGTGGGACTGAACCCGGAGCCATGTTGTTGGGAAACAAACTTCCTACTGCACAGTTACGCCTGCGCCTTATCACATTTACATGCTATCATTTGTTTTCTACTCTGTTTCTGCAAGAACAGAAAATCACTAAATATGAACCAACGAGATGGTCTCTTATATAGCCTGTTAGAAAGAGTAGCCAAGATATCCTCAATTCGCACCTTACAGTCATAAAAAGTGGTATAACTTCCATGATTATTTTCTTATATTAGACATCTCTGAAAGGCTGGCTGCCGGCTGAGGGTATCTATGATCTTCTTCACACAGATCTGCTTCACAATGCTTATCTATCTATCTTTTTTTTTCTCGATCCCTTTTGATCGAACTCCCCACGTTTTTCCTTCCTACGATCCCTTTTAATCGACACCCCCCTACTTTTTTCCCCTTCCCCCTCCCCAAAAGAAAAGCTCTACATTGTATTTGTCCCATCTTTGTTGAGCCCTGTGTGGCTAATAAAAGAAATGTATGTATGTATGTATGTATCTATCTATCTATCTATCTATCCGTCTGTCTTCTGTCTGTCTGTCTGTCTGTCTGTCTGCATGTCTGCCTGTCTGTTTGTCTGTCTGTCTGTATGCCTGTCTGTATGTCTGTCTATCTGTATGCCTGTCTGTCTGTCTGTCTGTCTGGCTGTCTGTCTGTCTATCTATCTATCTATCTATCTATCTATCCATTTAATCAGCTGTCCATATGTTAGAAAAATAAAAACACACTCAATATGAGTAACAGAGCATATCTGAAGAGCTGTCGATATTGCCAAGAGCAAGAATCGACGCCATAATCAGTGATATACTACTTGACGATATGTACTCCCTTATACCGGAAGAAATCCCTAATTACCTCCCCCTATCTAGAACTCTTCTTTTCAGACTGGAGCGAACACATGTTACAATGAAGTAGAGAAATTTGAAAAGACAACACGAAACCGGTTATTTCTCAAAATACAATGTTTATATACCAAAAAAATTTTATAACATTTTTCTGACATAATTTAAATATATACTTTAACCATGTAACACAAGCCTTCTGTAGTTTTTTCACTCTTATTATCTTTTATA
>NC_068981.1:96816796-96818248 GCF_001194135.2 Octopus bimaculoides | reverse complement strand
ATATATACATATGTATGTATTAAAATTATAATTAAGGGTATCTAAGAGATACTACCATGCTAGATATAGCAGCCAAAACTTGACTCTAAAACCACATTAAATGAACATTTAATGTGGTTTTAGAGTCAAGTTTTGGCTGCTATATCTAGCATGGTGGTATCTCTTAGATACCCTTAATTATGATTTAATAATAATTAGTACCTTTGAGGTTTTTATTCCCATGCTGGCCACCTGATAAGATCGGTATTTTAAATAACAATCTTATCCTTATTTATATAAATATATATATGTATGTATGTATGTATGTATGTATACACGAGGGATACTAAAAAGTTCCTTGATCTGGGCAAAAGAAAATACAGGAGGATCAGTTAATTATGATTTTATTCAACATATTCCCCTCACATTCATGCACTTATTGTATTAGTCCTTCAGTTTTTCTAAGCTCTGTAAAAGAACTCGGAGGTTTAGGCCTCCAAACAGGCCTTTCGCAATACCCTTAAAGCCAGGTACTTTACAACACCCCCCATGTATATATATATATACAAATGCTCTGCATTTTATATTTGATATAATGTTCACATTGCTTAATTAAATGGAGTCGCATGAAACGATCGTACTGCGTTAACTTTGGATATCCTTGTTGTTTATTTTGACTTTAATCACCTTACTTTAAAACTGTATGGATAATACCATACTTAATTCTGGTGCCTAAACTTAAGTACCATATTCACCTGAATCTAAATTTTTTATGGAACTATATATATATACATATACACACAAAGGTGAAATATAGCAGTCATATGATCAGTGATGTTATGGTCATGACAATCTCGTGTATCTTGTCTTAAAGTTTCAAGAATTACATTTTATATGAACAGTTATATCATCGCATATCTCTTAATCGATATCTACCAACACACTATTTTATATTTTTGTTCAGTACACACACACACGCGTACAACCCGTCCCCTACCCATAACTATGGATGGGAAACACACACATTCACACACAGAATTACACTTGTGTACATAGTGCCGATACATGTGTATATGTCTATGCTTGGTGTGTGTTTGTGTGTGTGTGTGTGTGCGTGCGTGTGTGTGTGTGTGTGCGTGTGTGGTGTGGGGGGTGGGGTGGGTGTGTGAGTGCATGCATGCGAGCTCTATGAAAGTAAATGTAATAGTATATAAAATACATACGCTCTCTTTCACACACACACACGTATATATGTAGTTATGTGTATGTTTATGTATATATGTATGTATGTATGTATGTATTTATATATGTATGTGTGTATATATGTACGTATGTCTATATATATATATATATATATATGTATACACTAACATATATATGTGTGTGTGTGTGGATATATATATATATATATATATATATACATATATATATATATATATATGTATATATATATATATATATATATATATATAT
>NC_068981.1:96813041-96813935 GCF_001194135.2 Octopus bimaculoides | reverse complement strand
TTTTTTGTATGATTGTGTATAGAGGAATATATTATTTTGTTTAAAAGAGTTCCAACACTGTCTGTTGTTTATGTTTTATTTATATTCCTGCAGAACCAATGTGGGGTATAGAATATGGAATATACAATATATAATATAATATACAATATATAATATAAAATAAAATAAAATAAAAATGGATGGCACCATGAAATAAAGTATTGAATGTAGATGAAATATTGAGTGTTCAATATAAAGGATCAAATATATAAATATAAATATATAAATATATATATCTATAATATCATATCTTGATACTGTTTGGACTGAGATACCCGTATTAAACACTTATGGTATGCAAATTAGTCATTCCATTTCTCTGAAGCTCCTCGATTTGTTATTTATATTAACAGATTGGCTTCTTGTAAAGCCTGGAATTAATCAAGAGATGTAAACACTTCTGATGAGAAACCTATAAGGCTAGAAAATCGATTAAGGCTGTTCATAAAAGCTTTTGATACATGTGTATATCAATGGAACAGCCTGCTCATGAAATTGACGTGCATGTGGCTGGGCACCCCACAGACACGTATACCCTTAACATAGTTCAAAGGGAGATTTAACGCGACACACAATATGACAAGGCCGGCTCTTTGAAATACAGGTCCTACTCATTTTTGCTTGCTGAGACGACTATAGTGACGTGAAATAAAGTGTTTTGGTCAAGGATACTACGCGCTGACGGGAATCGAACTCGCGACCATGCCATCGTGAGCCGAACACCCTAACCACGTACGTGTGTGTGTGTGTGTGTGTGTGTGTGTGTGTTTGTGTGTGCGTGTGTGCGAAGTTACTGAATATTTCTCGTGAAATATTCTTTTCTACTCTAGGCACAAGGCCCGAAATTTTGGGGGA
>NC_068981.1:96812499-96813031 GCF_001194135.2 Octopus bimaculoides | reverse complement strand
CACACACACACACACATATATATACATGCATGCATGCACACACACACACACTTAGACATGCGCATACGTTTTGTGTATACTGTTTGGTTCTCAAGCTCCATGTGTAAGAAGAACATCTCTATTGATACAAACGACCCATACATCATCAACTGTAATGTCATACACTTTTGCTGCATTAGTGTCATATTTATCATGTAGAAGACACCTCTCACTATAGATTTATTTGGTTCACGTATAGCACTTTTCAACCAAACGATATTTCATCAGTCACGTGTCTCATTTTTTTTCGTCGACTTTACTTAAATACTTCTGCCCTCTTCTCAACTGTCTCATGCACATCCATCATATCTTTATTGAAACTGCTGCCTGTATCGACTGTTTTATGTACGTTGACACACACACACACACACACACACACACACACACACACACACACACACAGAAACGCACGCATACACATGAACACACACATATATACATGTTTTACTTTGTACCTAGTTCAACAGTGTGAAGATTCATATACTAACTAACA
>NC_068981.1:96809889-96810941 GCF_001194135.2 Octopus bimaculoides | reverse complement strand
TATATATATATATATATATGTATGTATGTATGTATGCATGTATATTATTTTATTCTTTTACTTGCTTCAGTCATTTGACTGCGGCCACCTTGGAACACCGCCTTGAAGTGTTTTTGTTGAACCATTCAACGCCAGGGTGCAGTATTTTTTTTCAAGCCTACCACTTGTTCATATGTGTGTGTGTATGTAACAATGTGCATATGTATATATATTATACATTGCGTTTATAATTTACGAATAGTAACTAATCTTGTTAATTTTAAATAGAAATATCATAAATTTTAAATTGAGGTTATTATTTTATAGCTAGTTTAAGTATTTTAACGGAACATTTAACAAAAGTAGAGGTAAATTTATTATAAAATTTGTATTGGCTAGGATTTGAAGTTACGCCCGCACATCTAGCCAACTAATGAATAAATTCCACATATAGTGTTCATATGGGAAAGCAGATGAAAAGCTTCAAAACTTTGAATGGAATGCGATGCAATTTGAGAGCAGTAATGTACATTTGTGGCGACCACAGTGCTCAACTGGTGCTTATTTTATCGACCTCGAAAGGACGAAAGGCAAAGTCGACATTGACAGGATATGAACTCAGAACGTAAAGTGGCGCTAAGCATTTTGCCCGGCGTGCTAACAATTCTGTCAAATCGTCGCCTTATTTGTGGTTAAAATTACAATGAAAGAACTTTTTTTAATTGTTATTGTTGTTGCTGATAAATAAGTCTGAGGGGAAAGCAAACGAATTAGTATGTGTTGGAAATCAGAAATCAGAAAGATGAAGAAACTGTTTGTCTGTCCGGATGTTTTACTGTCCGGATGTTTTACTGTTGACTGTTGTGTTCTTGTTTTCATGTTTTGGATTTATATATCCTACACGACTAGGTGAAAAGCGCTTTATTTAATATGTGACATTAATAATTTAATATGTGACTTTAATAAAAATCTGTAAATGTACAAACATTCAGATTTCTGAGTATCTTAATTTTTTTCTATATATATATATATATATCTATATAGTAAATTTGTCGTATATATGTAGTATATAT
>NC_068981.1:96808642-96809581 GCF_001194135.2 Octopus bimaculoides | reverse complement strand
ATATATATATGTATGTGTGTGTGTGTGTGTGTGTGTGTGTGTGATGTGTGTGTATGTCTGCCTATCTATCTATCTATCTATCTATCTATCTATCTATCTATCTATCTATCTATCTATCTATCTATATGCATACTTCTAAAATGCCTTCCATTTAATGAAGATTTTCATCTATTTTCTTGTATGAACACTGGACGAACATATCTCTTGCCTCGTTGACTAACCCGTCCTATTCAAGATTAATATTATAGACATTTAATAGGTTTACTATACGCCATATTCAACGTTGTATAAGGTGAGTTTTTTAATCATTTAAAAGGTCTGATTTAACATCTACAGGGCCAAGTTTTAGGTTACTGCTTAGTGGTAGTTCAAAAAAGGGTCTGGAACGCCCACCTCTGCCAAGCTGAGGGCCTTTAAAAACAGTCAAATACTGTTGCATATCAAACTGACCAAAGAAACTACATTGGGGATATACCGAGGTCATGTAGTCGAAAAGTATGTTTCACACATACGTAGTTTAATGTCTTGTTCTACAGCACTCTGCCTGTCTGTCTATTGTCTGTCTATCTGTCTATCTCTCTCTCTCCCTCTCTTATACACATGCACTTTCTCACACACCTCTCAGTTTCATTTACCTCTTCCTTTCTTTCCTTCTGTTCATCGCCTTTGTTTGTCATTACATTCTAGTTCTCTCCCCCTTTCTTCCTCTTGTAGTTTCTCTTTCTCTCTCCACTCGCCTCCCCCCTCTCTCACACACGCATCAACAACTTGGCATTCGTTTCTTTTAAGAGTAAAATTAAACTACATTGAAAATTAAATGCATTTTAAGCATAAAAATATGTTTTCACATATAATGAATTATATCTTTTATACCGTATAGATGATGATGATATATTATTACGTAATATAAAAGTGTGTGTAGATTATATATATATATAT
>NC_068981.1:96806163-96806842 GCF_001194135.2 Octopus bimaculoides | reverse complement strand
GAGAGAGAGAGAGAGAGAGAGAGAGAGAGAGAGAGAGTGAGTGAGGGGAGAGAGAGAGAACATCGAAGACCTTCGCTTGTTTCTCTAGCTATGCTGATAAAGAACTTGAGGAGAACCCGCCAAGAAGAATAGTTCAAAAGATCCTTAACATAGAATAGAATCAAAACGGGGCTAAGATGCATTTCCCAATGATATGGTCTGGTTGAACATTTTAATAGAATTATTGATCTCCAGAAACGAACAACTTAAGATTAAAGCTGCCAAGACTACCACTGTCACGAATTTAATTCATAATGAGAAAGCTGTCTTGAAGAAGGACGAAGATGATGATGATGATGTGATATCAACTAAGACAGGGCACCAACAGACATTGTTCTATCTCCATTATTGCTAATGCCTTTTTTATCTTTTATATGTTTCAATCATTGGACTACGGCCATGCTGTATAACGGCTTGAAGGGTTTAGTGGAACACTTCAGCTCTAGTATTTATTTTGATGAATGGTACATATTCTATAATTTTCTTTTGGAAAACCGGTAAGTGACGGGTATGTAAGCAAACGAACACTCGTTGTCAAGCGGTAGCAGGAGACAAACACAAACATGAACATACACACACACAGACATAGACAGACAGACACACACACACACACACACACACACACACACACACACACACA
>NC_068981.1:96804005-96805718 GCF_001194135.2 Octopus bimaculoides | reverse complement strand
TATATATATGAGGAGAGAGGTAGGGGCAGTGGTATTGAAGAATTAGGAAGGGACGAGAAAGAGAGAAAAAGAAAGGAAAGGGACAGAGTAAGGTAAAAGAGGAGAGAAAATGATGAGAATGAAGGGAAGGCCAAGAAATGTGAGAGAGGGGGCACACTTCGTGGCCTTCCCTCCATTTTCATCACTTTTCCTCCTCTTTATCTCACTCTGTCTCTTTCCTTTCTTTTTCTCTCTTTCTCGTCCCTTCCTAATTCTTCAATCCGTCTGCCCCACATCTCTTCTCTCCTTCCACGTGACCAGTGTTCCGCTATGCTTGACCTTTCTTTCTTGGTTCGACTACCATCCGTGTAGCATCTGCTATATTCCTTCCCATCACTTTAATCTCTTATGTTCCTGCCGTAAGGCTTCACTTCCACACACACCAGCTTAATTTAATTCGTCCCTAGTCGAAAGACATCTGTTGTTAATGTCCTCTTGTTTGTATTTGTAATTGTGTACCATTTCTCCGTTATTTTCGTCTTTGTTTTCGTATACATTCGCTTGCTTTCTTCCAAATAATCTAGCTCTCTTAGATTATTATACACATTAGAATTCACATGAAGATGTGATACTTCTAGTGCTGTTATCACGCTCAAACTCTATTCGTAATGCATTAATAGTACATGTAAAGCAGCACAACAAATGTATATATTGGTTTCAAATTTTGGCATAAGGTTAGCAGTTTTCAGGAAGGGGAATCAATTGATTATATCGACCCCGGTGTTTCACTAGTAGTTATTTTATCGTCCTCGAAAAGATGAAAGTCAAAGTAGGCCCTCAGTGGAAATTGAACTCAGAACGTGAAGACGGACAAAATGCCGCTAAGCATTTTGCCCCGTTTGCTAACGATTCTGCCAGCTCGCCGCCTTAACACATATATACATATCGTACAACATATTGTACAACGATAACAGACATCTGGTGGATGATAAGTAGACAACATCCGCCAGATGTCTGCTATCATGTATTCGAGGAGGGAATCAAGAAGATAGGAATATTAACTAAACTGGATCAAATTATCATTTTCAAATTTTTTGAGAGACTTTAATTTTCACAGTCTCAAATGATCAGAAGGACACATTTTGTCCAGGTATATCACCACCTGAGCTCAACTAAATGAAATCATCTCACTAAGATGTTTATAGAGCAAGTGATCATCTATCCAACTAAACACAGCAATACACTAAACCCTTGTTTTACAAATAATATCAAACTTCTGCAAAATGCAACCGAAGTCAATAAGCAAAAAGGCCAAAATTCTTTCTCCGCAAATGTTTTGAAAATTTTCCTGAAACTCGACCCAAGACCCAAGAAGTGGAAAAGAGAGGAGAGTTGTACCAGTACCCAATTGGTACCTGTTACATCTGAATAGACTTTTATACTCTAGACAGAAAGCCCGAAATTTTAGGGGAGGGGGCCAGTCAATTAGATTGACCCCAGCGTGCTAAAGTTTCTGCCAGCTCACCGCCTTAAAGAAATAACAGGAGATAATTCTTTTCTACTCTAGGCAAAAGAGTCCGAAATTTTGGGAGAGGGGGCCAGTCAATTAGATCGACTCCAGTATGCAACTGGTACTTAATTTATCGACCCAGAAAGGATGAAAGGCAAAGTCGGCCTCGGCGGAATTTGAACTCAGAACATAAAGACAGACGAAATACCTCTACACGTTTCGCC
>NC_068981.1:96798179-96803261 GCF_001194135.2 Octopus bimaculoides | reverse complement strand
CATACAAACATATACACACACATAATACATATATATACATATATACGACGGGCTTCTTTCAATTTCCGTCTACCAAATCCACTCACAAGGCTTTGGTCGGCCCGAGGCTATAGTAGAAGACACTTGCCCAAGATGCCACGCAGTGGGACTGAACCCGGAACCATGTCGTTGGTAAGCAAGCTACTTACCACACTTCATGCAATGTGTACCATCAACTTAAATATTTGACCCCCAAATGCGCTAGTATTCGTTTATTTCGTCACCAGTGCATCACGAAGCCAAAAGAAAACAAATACTGCAAGACATCCATCCTGTTTGACGCTCCAAAAATTCAGCCAATCCACCGTTCTGGACAGCCACTTTATTTTATCGATCCCGATGGATGATAAGCAAGGTCAACCGTGGCAGAATCCGAATTCAGATCAAATAATGCAAACTAATTTATCGGTTAATTGATGCCGTAGTTATAGTTATAGTGACTGAAATGAACCATTGTCATAGTGTCAAACTCACGCCTAGACTTGAAACAATCTAACACTACAGTCCTGTCCAAAGGCCATTGCTTCAGTGGATCAACTGAACTACTGGGCGATGTTGAAAGCTTTACGACTCTCGTCTCAAGAGCGAACAAAGGAAGAGATACGCGTTAATTTATGTATAAAGGATCCTGGAAGGACTAGCATCAAACACTTGTGTTAACAACTTAACTGTATTCGTCTATTTTTCTTCGTTCTCGTCGTTATAGTAGTAGTAGTAATAGCAGCAGCAGTAGTAGTAGAAGTAGTAGTAGAAGTAGTAGTAGCAGCAGCAGCAACAGTAGCAGTTATATATTCTGTTTGTGTCCTTGTTATCGAAGCGCCGATACTATTATAATAAAATCAGAACCCTTTAGTTTTTCATGTTCTTTAATCAAAAACAGAAGGGCAATATGAATGAAACTTTATCTTTTTTCAGAGCTTTCGAAATTGGTTGTATGAAGTTTAGAAGTTATCCTCAAATGGAATACCTAACCCTATGATACTGGCAACAGAGCGAACTCCACTGAAGACACACAGGTACCAGAGCTTGGGTGTTTAACAGGGTAACGAACTAAGTAGATAACAGTAAGATTTGGACTCAGAACACAAAATCCTGAACAAATACTGCAAGGCATCCATCCCGTTCGACGCTCCAAAAATCCAGCCAAACCACCATTCTGGACAGCCACTTTATTTTATCGATCTCGATAGATGATAAGCAAGGTCAACCGTGGCAGAATCCGAATTTAGATCAAATAACGCAAACTAATTTATTCTACCCTTCATCGGTTAATTGATGCCGTAGTTATAGTTATAGCGACTGAAATATTTGCTGTAAAAGTGGTTATTGAAATATTAGTAGGAGTTTTAGCTGCTTGGTGGTAGTTGCCGTAGTGGCTATTATGATAGTACCCCTGCCTTGGCACCAAACATCACAACTTTCTCAAAGACTTAAACTTGAGAACTTTTACATTATCTGTTATTTTTGCTGTTGGTGGTAGTGTAGATTGATGTGTGATTACTCTGTAGTAGGAGCAGTAGTAGTTGTAGATCTTAGTTGTTCTTTCTAGCAAGTCTATCTACCATGTAGAAGCACATTTGTTGGTCCGTTTTTGCCGCTGTTGCTGTAGTTCTCGAAATGCTTGCTTTAGCCGTTTCAATTGCTGTGACTGTTTTATCGTGGTGGTTGCTATGACATCCTTATTATTGCAGTTGTTGCAATGGTTCTTGTGACTTCTATTGATGTTGTTTTTGTTGTTAGTACTGCTACTGTTGCTTGCTGTTACATTTATTGTTGCTGTTGATGTTATCGGTGTTGGTGGCTGCTAGCATAATAAGCTCTTAGCTGAACTTGTTGAGTTTGTTTATTTTATTCTATTGTTTCCTTTTATAAATATATTTATTTGAATTGCTCCTGAAGCGGTGAGGTGGCAGAACCATTAGGACACCGGAGAAAATGCTCAATAGCATGTCGTCCGTTTTTACGTTCTGAGTTCAAATCCCGCCGAGGTCGACTTTGCCTTTCATCCTTTCAAGTCGATAAAATAAGTACCAGTGAAATACTGGGGTCGATATAATCGATTTGATTCCTTTTACAAAAATTTCAAGCCTTGTACTTATAGCAGAAATGATTATTCTATAGTCGTTAAGGGTGTTGGGCACATGATGGTAAGATTGTGGTTTCCATTCATGAGTGCAATACCCTAACATAACCTACACGCTTCGCCATATACACATCAACACATACATGTTCATATATACATATACTTACATATGTCTACCTACACATAGATATATATAAATATATATGCATACACACACGTACACATATGTTTATGTATATATATATATATATATATATATATATACACACACACACATATATAAATATTGATTTCTAACTTTGGCACAAGGCCATCAAATTCAGGGGAGAGGTTAAATTGATTACATCGACTTCAGTGTTCAACTGGTACTTATTTTATCGACCCCGATAAAATAAGTAAATAAGTAAACACAGACAAAATGCCGCTAATCATTTTGCCCGCCGTGCTAATGATTCTACCAGCTCGCCGCCTTAACACATATATAGATATTAATAACAATGTCTATGCACAATGCCGTCTTAATGCATGGTCACACTAAACAGTTGGTCAGGGACCTCACTGGTGTAGGTGCTCAATCTTTATCAAATTACGCTGTACCTTGCTGTCAATAAGTAATTTTATAAGGACAAGTGCATTAATTTGCTCGGGGGCCTATATTGCTGTTAAGGTAGCCTTGTGTATGTATGTATGTATGTATGTGTGCCTATATTCAAATGCGTCGGTAAACAACATTGTTTCCTTATACCTAAGGTTTTGTACGGTTCGCGTTAATTAGCGGTACTCATCGATAAGTGTGAAACTATTACATCAGATTCATCGACAAGTACGGTCAACAGCACGAAAAAAATCAGGTATGAAGAATTGATCTCGTTTTACTGACAAACAATTTAATAGATTCCATTCTCTTTTAGCAGGTGCGTAATCAGTACATTGCGTTTCTTCAGCTCGAGAACACAAATACTATACATACATACATACATACATACGTACGTAGATATATACATACATACATACATACATACATACACACATGCCTGTGTGTATGTATATACACACAGGCATACATACATACATACATACATACGTACATATATAGATGCATGCATGTATGCGTGCATACATATATATATATATATGCATATGTGTGTCTATGAAGATATAAATATACATATATACATGCATATATATTTATATTTATATGTATACATATACATAAATATGCATATCTATGTAACTCCTCACACACACACACACACACACGCGCACGAGCTCATGCGCACACACAGACACATACACACACACACGCACACACACACACACACACACACACACACACACACAGATATATTATATCTACATGCATACATATAGTAACAGTAATAGCAGTATTGGAAATAAAAATATCGTCAAAATAATAAAAATATTTGTCGAAGTAGTAGTAGTAGTTGTAGTAGTAGTAGTAGTAGTAGTAGTAGTAGTAGTAGTAGTAGTAGTATTAGTATTATTATTATTATTATTAGTAGTAGTAGTAGCAGTAGTAGTAGTAGTGGTGTTGGAAGTAGTAGTAGTAGTTATAGTAGTAGTAGTAGTAGTAGTAGTAGTAGTAGTAGTAGTAATATCGTTCAAAGTATTAATGATAATATTCGATATAAATTTCCTTACGCAAAAAAAAAAAAAAAATACGCGATGCAAAATAAACCACATATATATGTATGTATGAACAACAAACTATAAAGTTAACAACATAACAACAAGCAAAAAAAAAATACTACATTCCAAATGTATAGCAATATGAATAAAAAAAATGTAAGCATAAAGTAAATAAAGAAAGAAAAAAGTAAAGAAATAAAAAGTAAAAAGAGAAGTTGAACGATAAACGATAGAGAAAAAATATACATATTTATACAAGAATATTAGAAAGCTAAAGCTTAGGAACATTAAGAAGAATAGCAATAAAAACAAGTATAGAACATCAACAACAAACAGAAGCGAAACATTATGATAAAAGAGGAAAAAGTAGAGAGAGAGAGAGAGAGAGAGAGACAGAGAAAGAGAGAGATAGACAGAGAACAATAGCAAGTCTCTGTATTAAGTTTCGCTGTCAGATAAAGCCAATTTGTCAATTGAAATGTTGTTGCCGAAAGCGAGGCTTTGGAGGAGAAAAATGGTGGAAAATGTGCTGTTGATAGCTTCGCATGGTGCAATTTTTAAAAGCAGTATATGTGTGCTTTAAGATTCTCTATGTTTGTTTACTTACAGTAATTTTTCTTTCTTATATGACGAACAAACAACATGATTTAAGACATGTTACAATGTCTGTATCTCTAAACTAGGATATTTTCAACTATGTAATGCATGCTTGTATGTATGTATGTATGTATGTATGTATGTATGTATGTATGTAGGTATGTATGTAAGTATGTATGTATGTATGTATGTATGTATGTAAGTATCTATTTATCTATCTATCTATCTATCTATCTATCTATCTATCTATCTATCTATCTATACGTATATATGTGTGTATGTGTGTGTGTGTGTGTGTGTGCGTGTGAAGATGTAGGTTTAAACACCAAACATACGTATAGATGAATATATATGAATATATACAAACATACATACATATATACATACATATCTATCTCTCTATCTCTCTATCTCTCTATCTCTCTATCTCTCTATCTATCTATCTATCTATCTATCTATCTATCTATCTAACATAATCAAGGTGGGTAGCAGCAATTTAAAACCAACAAGGAAATATATATATTATCATATTACGGGATGGTCATTTTCATTTTTTTTTTGCCAAATAAACACACGCACTATATATTCGTTCTTCACTCGTTTATTACTGTTCTTATTCTAACTCGTGTCCATTGTCCAGAAATCTTTCGTCACACGTCTGTGACCTCTTCAGTGACACTCTCCGTGTGTGTGTGTGTGTGTGTGTGTGTGTG
>NC_068981.1:96796023-96797861 GCF_001194135.2 Octopus bimaculoides | reverse complement strand
GTAAGCGTATTTAGGGATCGATTACGGTTCATATGTAAAAAGTAAAAAAAAAACAGAATTGACTTCGTTATATTTAAATTACTTGAATTTACACGAACATAACTAAGAATTTCTCGTGGTTCCTCGGAGATACGATCATTTGACGTGTCTGGATCGTTCACTCAAACAGATCTGGACTGACACGAACTCAAAACTCAAAGAGCTGGAACAAATACCGCAAGGTATTTTTTTTTTCTGATGCTGACACTCAAACAATGTTGCCAATTCACTGCTGTACTGATGCTATAAAAATATCTAACATAGGTGCAACACCAAACATTTAGGTGGGGGCACAATTAAATATATCAGTTCTAAAAAAACAAAGCAGAAGACGAATTAAATCTCGATAGGTTTCGAACTCGATAGGATGTAGAAGCCTGTGGTTAAATGCCACAACGCAGTTTACGCGACATCTCAACGAACTTGCCACCTCCCCCAACACTTCTATTTAATGAAAATGAAATGCCAATAGTAAATTCTGCAGAAGCTAAATCTTGTATTTTTTACTTGTTTTAGTCATTGGACTGTGGCCATGCTGGGTTATCTTCTTGAATGGTTTAGTCGAACAAATAAACTCCTATACTTATTTTTTAAAAAGTCTGGTCCTTATTCTATCGGTCTATTTTGCCGAAACGTTAAGTCAGGGGATGCATAAACAGGCCAACACCATTTATGAAGCAATCTAAGGGACAAACACAAACACAAAGAGGCACACACACACCCACACACACACACACACACA
Source organism: Octopus bimaculoides (assembly GCF_001194135.2). Lineage (NCBI taxonomy): Eukaryota > Metazoa > Mollusca > Cephalopoda > Octopoda > Octopodidae > Octopus > Octopus bimaculoides. Next base: position 96,797,080 of record NC_068981.1, on the reverse strand, counting down.
CACAAACATACACGCACAAAAACACACATATTGTAAATGTTACAAAATAATTTTTCTTCGTCGTTTGTTTTTGAACTTCCATCTCCAAACAAAAACAGGGCCTATGCAATTAACCCAACATGTAGGTGGGGTACGTTAACTTGGAAGAAGAGCTGCTAGAAAAAGGTAGAATTACGAGAGCATGCAAGATGGCAGTGTCAATAATAGATTATTCTCTCCGTAGCTATGCTGGGTTTCTCGTTTTCTTTTATAAAAAATTTCCACTTGTGGATGAAACAGAACATAAATATCATCGACTATAAGCACAGGGGCTTACATTTGGGAAATGAGGAAAATAGTTGAGTCTATTCAGGTCGCTCCTGAGTTTTCTTTGTATTTACTTACTTTATTAACTCGGGAGGAAGAAAGTTAAAGCCAATCTCGGCAGAGCTTGAGCTCAGAGTATAAAGGTACGTAACTAAATATAACAAAGTATTTTATTGGTTCTGGCCATTTCGGCAAAACAAAACGATATTAACGGTATATGTGAGGTACTTAACCCTCAAAAACCATAGAACAATCTAGTAAGTGATATAAAGATCATGAATGCCATCTTCTCCCCAGCGCTGGTTAAAAAAGGAAAGAAAGAAAAGGTGAAGGGTAGGTAAGGGACATAGATCTACTGAAAGTTATCAAAAGTAGGAGATATCAGCATAGGAGTGACTGTGTGATAAGTAGCTTGCTTACGAACCACATGGTTCCTGGTTCAGTCCCACTGCGTGATACCTTGGGCAAGTGTCTTCTACTATAGCCCCAGGTTGACTAAGGCCTTGTGAGTGGATTTGGTAGACGGAAACTGAAAGAAGTCAGTCGTATATATATATATATATATATATATATATTGGAGGAGATGTCCTCCTGGGGCTAAAAGCAACAGTAACATCCACCCCTAGGGGTCAGCCACACTTAAGTGGCAATATACTACACTTTATCGTGCAGTTACTGTTAATACTTCATTTAGAGAATTAACATTGCTTGTTTTCACCTTTTCAATATCAGTGAAGAATTTCACTGGAAA
>NC_068981.1:96789934-96795240 GCF_001194135.2 Octopus bimaculoides | reverse complement strand
TATATATATATACATACATACACACACACACACACACACACATATATATATATATATATATATATATATATATATATATATATATACACACATGAAAATATAAATATTAAAATAAGATTAATATCCAGCACGAATAAAGCACCATATAGATAGAATTATAAATATATAAAGCAGGTGTACAGCTCTACATAGCGCCGTAAACTTACCGGCTGCTATTTCTAGCAATGGTCGAACTTCGTGTACACCTGCATTATATATATATAGATGCACATACATTGTCTATGTGTTAAATTAGCATTGGATACTCTATAGTTTCACTCAAAAACCTGAGATATGACTTTTATGTAATTCGCATGATAAATTATCATTGACACAAAATTCGACTCCATATGCATGTGAGCAACCTGTATAACTTCTCACATGCACATGTAGCTTGGTATATTCATGGGAAGATCTTCACACGAACACGACTACTAAATATGTATATATAGTACATTTAGCACACGTTATGAGTGTTCATTTTCTCTAGTTGTGTAGACAAGTGATTCTACATCGTTTTAATAATTGATATAACACATAATAGGCGAATGCACGTCAGTATGTAAGCCGAATGTCTGTGCTACAGAATTATTCGCAGAATAAAGTCTTTGGTATACGGATCTTTTATCGTACATTCCCAAGCCCCGAAAGACTCAATACGTTTCCTTTTCAAATGGTGTCAGCTTTTTCGGGATTCAAACACTGACTTCTTACATTTGAAAATTGTCCTTCCAGTATTGCTGATCTCGACACATTACTCGTCTTGTAAACTTTGTATCTCACAGTTATTCAGATTTATTGCAGATTTTGAGTTACGTGGGTGTGATAAGTTGTCAAAAGTATATCTACATTAAAAAAGCGTAGGACTTTACGAGACATCAACTTATAACTCGCACGCAAAAGCCAACTTAATCCCCAGATCAATTCCTTCAAGCCTCCAAAATCCTGTTTAGTGACATCTTAAGGATGTGCACACAGGCTAATTACCTAGGGTATCCACGGGTCTAGAGACCTGATACTAATCTCTGTATGCTGTAGTTTCCGTCTATAATTAAAACTACAGGTCTTAGTGCATTGTTTTTCTCGGGTGCCTATAATGATGTAAAGACAGACCTGCTTCTGGATAAAGGATGTAAATTCAAGGCAGTGTCGCCTGACCTTTATAAGAAAGACTCGATAGTGATTGCTTTTATTTCTGGAATAATGTAGATCAGTAGAAAACTTAGCCTACTCGAAAAACTGTAGTATCACAAACCAGAATATTGGATACATCTTTAAAGAATGTTAGCGTTTATTAACAATATATCATCGTAAATACTATTACAGTTACAAAGGAGGACACTGAAGACGAAGTTATTTCAACACCTGCTTTATAGAAGCGCTATGTTATTGGATGTATAGAAACGGTAGTGGAATATGTCTAGCAAGAAATATCAGGTGTCGCAAGTGTGAGAGAAAGGCTATTTTCTCAGGTGTACAAACTAAATTATATAATGTATCTACTGGACTGGTAATGAACCAATCTGTTCGCATTAACTTATTCAGCCTTTTCGGCTTTATTGGAATATTCCTTTGACCTGTGGAGTCGTTAATATTATAATTAACAACCAACCGACGCATGCATTAGTTGACAGTGGAATCAATATCAACTTTATCTAAGGGGAATGGTCCAGTCATTAAACCAATCAGAGGCAAGGTTATGATGGCGTCAACAGCTTAGTTCTTAGTTCCCAAATTATGGAAATATAAATAGTTAGCATTCGACATGCTGAAAAGTTGTACAAATAGGAGTCACTGTTAGTTATTCCGAATCCCTACTCAGGCGGTATATTTGGATGTGTTTCAGCATTCTTTAATGGTATTTAAGCCTTAAAATCTTTTAGTGTTGTCAAGTTTTGCTTTCCTCAAGATTGCGCGTTACATTTTTCATTAATTCAAATTAAAATCAATTGCTTCTCGTACTCAAATGCATTTCTATGGACGTTTTCAAATTCTTAATACAAAAGGTAAAATACTTAATCAAATATGGCATCATAGAACCGAATAATTCACAGTGAAGAACTCATGTTTTGGTAACAAAAAAACAAAAGTCGCAAATTTCGTCTTGCAATTGATTTCTCAATATTCAAATTCATCTTGATACTTTTCCAGTTCCAGTTATCGACAAATTAATACATGCGACATAGTAGCATTATATTTTAGAAAGGCTGATATGAAATATATCTGTTATCAACTACATTAAAGATTAACGACCGTTCTTATACTGGTTTGCAGGCACTGAAAAAGCTATGTCAGTAGAAAAGACTTCGGTTTAGTTTCACGAACGCTGTGGCGTGTTTCCAACGAGGCATGAACCAATTTACCTCGTAAGTAGACATCATTAAATGTGGTAGATAAGGTTATAACAGAAACTTACAGGCATTTCTGCCATGTGTTAAAGATCTCTAATATAACTCTAATAAAATATGTTTAGTAAAATATGTGTTTAGTAAAACGCTTTTCAATTTTATTGGGTACTGCAAGACGAAATCTGCGATTTTTGCTTTTTGTTACCAAGACCTGAGCTTTTCACGGTGAATTATTCGGTTCTATGATGCCATCTACAAAATAAAAATTGATACTGATAGGTTGTTACCTTTGAAAAGCCCCAAAGTTCCACCTTTTAAAAAGAAACATTGAGTTGTTAGTTAATTACAGCAAACGAGTGGCACATTCTTTTGATAAACTAAAACCCTAAATGAAATGTAAGAATTATTCAGTCCAACAAGAAGCTGTTATTGTTCCTAAAAAAAATCGATTTAGAAAATGTTTGTCGCCACACTATTGATGACACCATTCTTCTATTTACAGTTGAGGCTCACACGCCAGATACTGCTCTGACGGTATCACAGGAGGACTTCCTATTGCCGTTTTATTTTGTATCCTTTCTGGTAGGGAATTGTTTTAATCTTATACTCAAAAGTAAGCTACTGCAATTACTGAGTGCTTGTTTTCTATGAGAACTTTTTACCAACATTACAGACCAACAAATCACGCGATTTACGTTTGATAAATCTTGTAAAAGCAAAATAAGAAAAAAATGACAAAATATTACGCCGTGGAATCGAAATTTTTACATATAGTATGGAAGCTTTCTAGAAAATGTATGTGTTGATGTTTTGCTATGAACGAGTTCTTATGCTCAGCTACATTACGAATTTCTTCGACGTATTCATGACGAAGTGTGTACGGATGTGGAAAGCTTGTTGCATTATGTAAGGGAAAAGATTGTTCCGCTTTCTTCAAAAGGTTTTTGCGGAATTTTGTAAATGTCGTTTACCAGTTAACGTCTATGAATTTTTGCGTCTCATTTACATAGGCCCCGTCCTCATAAGAACAACTAAAAGTCTTAATTTGTGACTTGATCATTGTGTTAAATTGTTTAAACATAAAATCTAGATCCACCTTGGAGTTGTTATGCTATTGCTAATGATTTTTTTGAGAATTTTAGTTTTATAGTTTATGATTTTTTAAAAAATAGACGGCGAATGTTGGTGCTCTACATTTCTTTATTAATTAATATATCACGTGATAAGCGAGTGTTTTCCTTTCTTTAAGCCGGGGACTGAACTGTTGCATTATTTATCAAATATTCTTTGGTATACGGATTTCTGGTTGTTATTTCTTATGAAATAATCAACATGAGAATATATGACATCAATTTTACCTGTTTAAATGTGGAAGTTTTATTTCCAGTTACTTACATGTTCCAAGATGTGAAAATAAAATCATAATATTGTATGCTTATTGATTCCATAACCACATAAGAAAGAAGTGCGATATGCATTACTTGTTTACTTAATACTATCTCGAAATATAAGATACAAAGCATCACATGTGTAAGCCAACAAGAAACCATCTACTTGGTCTTTTGACCTGCTTCAGATTACACACAATCATATTGATAAACGAGAACACATTAGATAATGGAAACCAAAATACCACAAAAAAAAAAAAAAAAAAAAAAGAAACCGAAGCGGTAAGGATTGGAATGTCGGTTACTCGGAAAATCAGTGCACTTGGCCCCATAGTAATTACTTATTGACAACAAGCCACTACATATATAGATAAGAATGGGCCCCTTGACCCGTGAGATCCCCGGATAACTGCCCAGTGTACCAATGCCTTAAGAAGCAGTGGTACTCAAACAGGGTCCATATGACTTTTGGGGGACTATATAAGATTTTGTTCTTAAAAATTTATGTGCTGGATACAAGAATATGCGAGACTGTGTGGTAAGAAGTTTGCTTCCCATCCACATGGTTCGGGGTTCAGTCCACTGCGTGGCACCTTGGGCAAGTGTCTTCCACTATAGCTCTGGGCCGACCAAAACCTTGTGAGTGGATTTGGTAGACGGAAACTGAAAGAAGCCTGTTGTATATGTGTGTATATATATGTGTGTGTGTGTGTGTCTGCGCGCATATGTATCCTTGTGTCTGTGTTTGTTCCCCTTTCCCACCACCACTTGACAACCGATGCTAGTGTGTTTACGTCTCCGTAACGTAGCGGTTTGGCAAAACGGACAGATAGAATAAGTAGCAGACTTTAAAAATATTACATGAGCCGATACATCCGGGTAAAAATTCTTCAAGGCGGTGCCCCAGCATGGCCGCAGTGTAATGACAGAAACAAGTAAAAGGTAAAAGATAAAACAATATATTGGTTATAATCCTACAATGCCCTAAATATTTTTACAATCTCGTTTCATACAATTCCTAATAATGTTTAATGATAAAAATATAATAGGATATTTTAAAACATCGAAATGGTTACGAGGGTCTAACCGAATAAAACAGGAATCAAAGGAGTCTAAAGGTACAAAATGGTTGACAACCACTGATCCAGAGAACACCAGGATTTCCTGGCACACAGATACCAGTTAACACGCACTTTACAAAAATAATCTCTTAAGCGGAACAACGCAAAACAAAAACAAACATTTATTGTTGGTGTTATGAAAATTACGGCGATGGAGTAATTTTTTTCTTTTCTCTTTTTTTTTTCCTACTTTTTAAAAAGAAATTACCTCCTTTTTAGAAATATTTCTGATGCATACGTATAGACGCAGGTGTGGTTGGGTAGTAAGAAGCTTGCTTCCCAACCACATGTTTCCGGGTTCAGTCCCACTGCGTGGCACCTTGAGCAAGTGTCTTCTGCTATAGCCTCGGGCCGACCAAGGCCTTGTGAGTGAATTTGGTAGACGGAAACTGAAAGAAGCCCGTCGTATA
>NC_068981.1:96786778-96789346 GCF_001194135.2 Octopus bimaculoides | reverse complement strand
TTTTCTTTTATTTCCTTTAAACATGCAGGGTTAAATGCAAAAAACCAGGTTGGTAACATATCTTATAACAACATAAAAAAACAACAATGGTAATAAATTGATTAGATAATTAGTTAACTCTTAAATAACTCTCGGCAGCTTCTGTTTGCTAACATGGCACTAAGTTAAATTGATATTTTCTTGTTTGCAACAACCTCGTTGCTGTGTATTTGGTTAGTAGACTGATTGGGTGAATGGAAGAGGTTTCTGTTTTTTAATGGGAAATCATATAGAGAGGGAAAGAGAGAGAGAACGAGGGTGAGTGAGAGAGAGAGAGAGAGAGAGAGAGAGAGAGAGAGAGAAAGAGAGAAAGAGAGGAATAGAGAACGAGGGAGAGAGAGACTGAGTGAGACAGAGATAGGGATAGAAAAGGAACGATAGATAGAAACAGAAATAGAGATAGCGAGAACGATACAGACAGAGGTAGGGATACAGAGAGAAATAAGAGATAGAGACAAATTTACACGGATGGAGAGGGAGGGAGAAAAACACAATGAGAAGACGAAGAAGTGAGAGAGAGAAAGAGAGAGTGAAAGGGAGAGAGTGACTGAGTGTGCACGTGTGCGTGAGTGCGTGCATATGTGTGAGTGTTATGTGCAAGGAAGAGAAAGAGACTGACTGAGAGAAAAAGACTGACTGAGATAGCAAAAACATGAGGAATAGAAAACGAGAGGGAGAGAGAGAGAGGGAGAGAGAGAGAGGGAGAGAGAGAGAGAGAGACATAGAGAGACGGAGAAACAATGCGAGAGTGACGGAGATAAAAGAACACGTGGATATTTGCGTATAGGCAAATATACATATGAACACATAGACAAACATACACACATACATACATACATACGCACACACGCACACACATGCACATATGTACGCACATACACATGCGCACACATATACACAAAATTTTGACATTCTTTTGCTGCTTTCATTCATTTGCCAGAAGCCATTCTGGAGCACCTCATTCAATGTTTTGCGTTGAGGATATCGATCTCTGTCTCCATTGGCCATTGAGTTCTGCTGCATATTTCATCGATCGCATTTTATCGAATAGCTGAGTAATAATTTAGTGCAGAAGAACACAACTAGATGCACCACTTTACACTGGAAGATGCAAACACAGGTATACAATGCATGTATAATTGCATGTATGCATCTGGATAATATAATACTTTGCTTTGTATGTGCGTGTGTATATATATATACATACATACATATATATATACATATATATATATATATATATATATATATATATATATATGCATGTATATCTTTATTTGTTTCGTTCATTTGAATGCGGCCATGCTGGGGCACTGCCTCGAAGGGTTTTAGTCGAACAGATCGACCCCAGGACTTACTTTTTTTAAAGCCTAGTACTTATTCTATCGATCCCTTTTAGCCGAAACGCTAAGTTATGAGGACGTAAAGACACCAGCACCAGTTATCAAGCAGTGGAGAGGGACAAACACAGACATGCATGTATACGTATGTATATATGCATACATGTTATACATACATCACTTGGCTGAAACACATAAATAAATAAATAAATATGCAAGTATGTATATATGTGTATCTGGGTGCATATATATATATATATATATATATATATATATATATATATATACATATGCACGCACATACACATATACATGTAAATACGTACATGCGTCATTGACACACGTGCGCGCACACACACACAAACACATACAAACACATACACACACATACACACACACATACACACACACACACACACACACACACACACACACACACTCTCTCTCTCTCTTTCTCTTTTTCACGCACACACAAGAACACACGCAAATGTATAAATGTTCTTATAAATATTTCCCTCACACGTGGACTCGTTTTTCACGTCACAAATAGATAAAGCTTCGTAAAACATATCTTTAGAAATAACCACTGGAATATTAGGAAGCAAGATTGAACATCTAAAATTCTTGTAGCAATCTATTTCACCCAAATTATTTAAAGTTTTATTTGTATTTAGTGAATGTATTCAAAAGATCTACATGTTTAAGCAGAGGTCCATGTAAAACTTTTGGGGGTCCATGCAAGCAAAATAATAAATTAAGGATCTACAGGGTTCATCAAAAAATTTTACTTTAGATGTATTTATTGCAAGAAGCAACTAGGTTACTTTTTCTAACGTTCTACATTGTCCAACTTACACAAGTTTTTGTGTGGAAAAACAAAATAGGAATTCAGAAAAGAGCCTCTATAAAACTAGTTTTTACACATTGAATGGCTTCGGGGTCCACCTGAACAGAATAAGAATCAAAAGGCAAAAAGTGGTGGACAACAGAGTTTTCGCAATGTTGTTTGTATACACAGACATATTTTCTTCTCTGTCATACTTTTCATTTGACGATAATTGATATCGTGTGGTTACATAGCTGTGCTGGAAACAGGGGGCGGCCACGTGCTAGGATGATGATATGGTATGATATGACATGATATATATATATATATATATATATACATATATATATATATATATATATA
>NC_068981.1:96785622-96786552 GCF_001194135.2 Octopus bimaculoides | reverse complement strand
TATATATATATATATATATATATATATATATATTCACCGTGCTTGATCGCTAAATCTACAAGTTTTTTTCATTCTCTCTGTTTATTTTTCTCTTATTCCTTTCTGTTGAAGAGCGTAGGCTCGAAACGTAAAATACATTTTCACTTTCCCGAGCGTCAAACTAATACTCTTGCTTGTTGTTCATACACCCGCTATCTAGCAATCTTCTTTTATTCTTTTACTTTTTTCTTTCTTTCTTTCTTTCTTTCTATATGTATATATATATATATACACATATATGTGCGTATAAACACACGCATACAAACATGCATATATATGGGCGCAAGCATGGCTGTGTTGAAACCACATCATTTCGGGTTCAGTCAAGAATCTTGGGCGAGTGTCTTCTACTATAGACGCCGGGTTGACGAAAGTCTTGTGAGTGGTTTTGGTAGACGAAACGAGAAAGGAACCCGTCGTATATATGTGTTTTTTTGTACAAGACTGTGTGCCGTTGTGTTTGCGCTTGTCCCGATCCCATCACCATTTGATATATTTCTATATATATGTATAGATATATACTCACGCATACAGAGGCACACTCATATATCGAAAGGCCGAATTTATTCCATCTTTGTCAATCGTCTTAAATTACATTTGTTTACTTTTGTACGTCCACTCTGTATCGTTTCGTTCGCTCGAAGCCCTAATATTCTGTAAATTTTTGCAGGTACCACCAATATGCGAAGTTCTCAGTATTATCATTAAAGGCATGAAACTGAGTATTACCATTCAGTTGATAACTGATGAAGAATTAGGGTTCTTCTGTGTCTGTTCTATGTGCAGGTTTTTTTAGTTATCGTTGTTTATTTAATGCATTTTTCATTTATATACATATATATATATTTATACACACACACACACACACACACACACACACACACACACACA
>NC_068981.1:96783249-96784027 GCF_001194135.2 Octopus bimaculoides | reverse complement strand
ACACACACACACACACACACACACACACACACACACACACACACACACACACACACACACACACAATACGTGCATGTGTACCTGTTTTTCTGCAGCCTGCAGCTGAAATATTCACTTGTCATTTCGCTTTTGTTTGGCAGTCCTTGTTGTAAGAAATTTCGTGTGATACAACCATATGACAATGTAGAAACTGCTATCATGTAACTTAACTCAGAAACGATCGGGTATATATTTCTATACAAATGTCGACACGTTTTTATTAATCCCGAAATATTTAAACAATGTTTTAAAAGACCTCAGCATTGTATAGCAAGATCATTAGATATGTAATATAAACTGGTGAAATATGATACGTACATGGATGAGTATGTTCTGTTTATGTACTGTATAACTCACAAACGCTTATGCACATGCATATGTGAAAGGTGACATACACACACACAAATATATATACTCTTTTACATGTTTGTCATTTGACTGTGGCCATGCTCGAGCACCGCCTTTAGTCGAGTAAATCGACCCCAGGACTTATTCTTTGTAAGTTTAGTACTTATTCTATCGGTCTCTTTTGCCGAACCGCTAAGTTACGGGGATGTAAACACACCAGCATCGGTTGTCAAGCGATGTTGGGGGGGGGGACAAACACAGACACACAAGCATATACACACACACATACATACATACATACATACATACATACATACGTACATACATATTACATTTTATGCATTTATGCACTCACGCGCATACACACATACACTTATATACAAACATACAC
>NC_068981.1:96779845-96782456 GCF_001194135.2 Octopus bimaculoides | reverse complement strand
ATATACATATATATATATGTATGTAGATAAAACTTACTTACTTACACACACACACGCACGCACGCACGCACACACACACACACACACACACACTCACATACAACTGGCTTCTTTCAGTTTCCGTCTACTCACAAGCCTTTGGTAGATCCGAGACTATAGAAGACACTTGCCTAAGGTACCTCGCAGTCGGACTGGACCCAAAACCATATGGCTGGGAAGCAAACTTCTTAATACATACATACATACATACATACATACATACGTACATACATATTACATTTTATGCATTTATGCACTCACGCGCATACACACATACACTTATATACAAACATACACTTATATACATATATATAATAAGTGTAGGTAGATGATACTTTTTCTGAAAGTTACAGCCAATTCAATGCTCAAAGTTAGTTTACCGCTGAGCGTAGAACTTTATACCACCTCACATTGTGTGTGTATACATTGTGTGTGTGTGTATTTATGTGTGTGTGTATCTGTTGTTATGTACGTGTGTGTTGTAGTGTATAAAATATCATAAACTTCGTTGAGAGAATGTCTGAGAATCATAAGAACAACCAAAGTTGTGTATCTAAAGCAATTTTCCAATATTAACATTATTAACGCAATAACGATATTTTGCAGCAACTAACTTTTTTTTTTAATTATTAATAAAAAAGAAAAAAGGTAAGATAAAGTTTTTATACTAAGTGGATCATAAATAAACATTGTGAATGAAAAATGTTGGAAATTTAAGTCGAAATGTATTTAAATATTGTTGAATAAGGCATATAAAAAACACAAAAATACAGTCATGTAGAGGTATAAAAGAAAAAAATATAAGATCCAAAAAATGATAAAATCTGAAGTAAATACGTAACTAAATAAATTAAAAATAAAATTCATATGAGAAAAATGTAAAATTTTAAAATATGATGAAATGTAAGACCGAGAGTATGTATGATAAAAAAAAAAATGTACTTAGAACATGGTTAAAAAACAATTAGACTGAGAACAATATAAAAAAGTATGATTCAGAAAAGAAAACGACTTAAAGTATAATAAAATAAGACATAGAATATGATAAAAATAATAAGGCTCAAAGAAATGGTAAAAGTTATTCAGAATATGATAAAAAAAAATATAATTTAGAATTTGACAAAAAAATATAAAAATAAATTTTATAGCAACAACGAAAGTTGAACATACACATACACACACATATATACACATACACGCATATATATATACTTTTACAAACACACACACTCACACAGACACACACACACACATATATATAAAGAAAGAGAGAGAGAGAGAAAGAGAAGGAGAGAAAAAGAGGGAGACAGAAAGTGAGAGAGAAAGAGTGAGATTGTAATTAAATGACAAGTTTTAAAATTATGTAATAGAAGAGATTTAATGACTTGGTTATCATAGACATTAGAAGGCTTGGAAATATCATTAGGGTTAATTAGCGCACACACACATACACACATACACACACTCACAGAGACTTATAAAGTCATCTGAGTGGAATTGGTAGGCAAAAACTGAAAGAAACTTGTCGAGTATATATGTATGTGTGTATGTAAATATATATATATATATATATTTGTATGCGTGTTATATACGTATACATACACACACATACATACATAACACACACACACACACACACACACACACACACACACACACACACACACACACACACATATACAGGGTGTCCACAAAGTCTGGCTACATGGAGTAAATAAAATCATAATATAAACAATTAAATATAAGAAATAACAATTTCTTAAAGTATGTGTTTATCCCCATGTACCCAGACTTTGTGGATACCCTGTATAATGAGAAATAACTCAGTGTTCAATAGCATGTATTAAAAACATATACACAAATACATGTATATAATATACAATATAAATACTTAATAAAAAAAAAAATCAAGTATTTGTGTTGTATGGTATTTGATATACCTGTATGTTTTAAAAATAGATTGTATAAAAATACCTGAATTATAAAAATTCTGTCACGAATGAAATATAAAAAAAGAACATAACACACAGAACATGACTTAACAACGACATAAATGACGAAGCCGACGGCGGCGGCGGCAGACACAACAAGGATGATGACGACCACAACAACAAATAAACGCATTTGTAAAGTTTGAATGTAATTTAGAAATTCTAACCTTACGTAAACTGATAGATGCAACAATAAATGACTACTGAATGCTGTGGGTGTGGCATTCGTTCTTTAAAAGTTCATGGGACTGACAGGTGCGGCAGGGTGGGTAAAGAAGTTCGTTTAAGAACCACATGGCTCCAGGTTCTGGCTAAATTGCACAGCAACTTGCGGAGTGTCCTCTACTCTAACACCGGACCGACCAATGTTTTGTGGGTGAATTTGGTTGGTGGAAACTGCGTGGAAACCCGTTGTGCGTGTGTGTGTATGCGTGTGCGTGTGTATGTGTGTGTGTGTGTGTGTGCATGTGTGTGTATTTATATATATATACTGTATATATATACATATATATATGTATAGATATATGCATATATATATTATATGTATGTATATATATATATATATATATATATATATATAT
>NC_068981.1:96776157-96779206 GCF_001194135.2 Octopus bimaculoides | reverse complement strand
TATATATATATATTATATCTATCTATCTATCTATCTATCTATCTATCTATCTATCTATCTATCTATCTATCTATCTTTATAAGATAATGTTGGGATATCCTCCGGAATGAAAAACAAGGTCCGCTAAGGCAACTTTCTCAAACACGCGTCTACCTTTTGAGAGGTTTATGCTGCTTTAATGAAACTGAGCTAGCACTCTTGCCCTGGATGAATGGAACTGACCTCGGTGAGTGATCGACACAAAATTCACACACACACACACACACACAAACTCAAAGAGTACAGCTAAGAGTTTATGTCCGAAAAATACCTTCCAAGAACAAGACGAAGATGTAACTATGTGGAATGATCAACATTTTTATTCTGCTTGTCAAGAAACTTCTTAACTATGGAAAGAAACTGAAAAGATAATCGCGATATTTAAACGTAATGAGACAAAGCACAAATGTTACACTTTCAACGACATAACTATGGAAAGCAATCGAAGACAAAATCGAAATTTTTAAGAGATTGAAATCTTTAAACATGATGGAACAATGTTATGAAAACCAACAAACTTACGCAACAATAGAAACAGCTATATTTATAAAAGGTAGCATTTCCATTGGTAACTCTAATAGTTTCGCAGCCACTTTGGCAAGTGTCTTCTCTAATAGTTTAGGCCGACTAATACACCTTGTGAGTGAATCAAGTTGACAGAAACTGTGTGAAAGCTCTTTGTATCTCACTCTTTCTCTCTCCCTTCTCTCTGTCCCTCTCTATCCCAGAGATTCTCAATATAGAAAGCACTTAAGAAGCGCTCAAATGATTTGAAGTTACACTCCGAAATCTTTACCGGGGACCTAATTCTCGCGGAGTAAAGCGTGGCTATAAGAGGAATCCAGGTGAGCAGATATGGAGACAATTATGTGAATAAACAAATAAAACTGCTTGGGTTTGATATGCAAAATGTGTATACATGTAAATTGAGAGAAAGCAAAGACTGAAAATTTTCAGACGATGACTATTCAAGAAAATAAGTATAAGTATTAATAGAGCAAACTTACACAGAGTACAAAAGACACAAAAAGTAAAGAGGGAAAAGGTATGGTATTACGAGCACCACAGCTTTTTCTGGGGGCTTGGAGAGAGATCCTTCATAATGTTGGCAAATGTTGTTAACCAGAATATGCAGCCACTAATTGCTCTGTAAATAAATAAATATCTATATATTTATACCTGGATATCCAGGTAAATGTTTGTCTTTAGTTTCTTGGGTCACAATGAACATCTGTCTACCTATCTATCTATCTATCTATCTATCTATCTATCTATCTATCTATCTATCTATCTATCTATCTATCTATCTGTCTGTCTGTCTGTCTGTCTGTCTGTCTGTCTACTTACATACATACATGTATATACAAATGAATCTTCACCAACACCACCATCACCACTACCACCACCACCACCACTACCACCACCACCACCACTACCACCACCACCGCCGCTATTAATGCCAACAATGTGCAACAACACCAAAATCAATACAAACACTACCATTACCAACCCATTACCAACTCCTTAATGATCATTAACAACAGCAACAATAGTAAGAACAAAATAAATAACTCTATCTAAAATAAAAAGAAACAACCTCATGAGGTAATGTGCTACTCTAGTGTATTTCGAGCGTGGAATGAAACGATCACAGGTCAATGAGGATTGACTTGAGTCTAAACAGCAAGCATAATGATTATGATCCCTGTCACCATCAAAAATACACTCACAACCACTATCATCACCATCACCAACACCAAAACCAATTTAATCAACTCTACCACCCCACCAAAATTTGAATAACCAGCTGGCTGCAACTATAATAGTTTTAGTATTATAGAAATGTCTGTAGCTACATATGTTGTATGTTAACATATCAGTGCTTATGCGTGTGTTCATATGAGTAGAGTGAAAATCTTATGGCTTTAGTCATATCAGTAAGTGGTGAAGTTATTAATAATCGGGTAACCCTTCAACTACTTGTAATCATACAATAGTTCCTTCCACTTGGCTGCTTCACCCTTTCCTATTCTCATTTCTGTTCTTACACTCGGGTTAAGCAAGCAGTTCTTTCCTGGTGCTATTTTTCTTACTACAAATTTATTGTAGTCAATTGTTGATCGTCACCACAATTCAAGATGTATAAAAAGATGCAATTAAGTGACAGTAGCGTGAAAAGGCAAGTGTGAAAAGGAACTGTAAAGGGATCATACTGGATATTGAACTTGATGTTTTAAAAAGGCTTGATGCGGAAGGAAAATCAGCCACAATGCCAAAACCTTAAAGCTTGCAACACCTACAGCAAGAAAAATACAATACCACAAAAAGAAAATTATTTCAATAGCTTAAGACAGTACAGTTCTGATATTATTTGTGAACTTAAATAAGATTTCTAGTAATGTAAGAGTAGAATATATCAACAATACAACTTCTTTACTCTAAGCAATGAATCAAGTTATTACAGCTAACTTCAAGACATATTATATGAGAACTTACACTCAACTTATGAAAGCAACTGACAGGGAAAATAAACTTACGGTTAAAGACATTCGTAGGAAGTTCAACATATTGGATGTTGTAAATAACAGCTGAGTTATGGGGTGAAGTAAAACCCACAACATTGAATGGTACTTGGAAAAATATATACCAGACTTTACAAGTTTTCTTCAAAAAGAAAGCCTACGTCAAAATCGGAAAAATATTGGGGCATTTTGCCACACACACACACACACACACACACACACACACACATTTATATGCATGTATGTATACATGTACATAAGACGGCTCACACACCAGTCGTTTAAAGAATTATAAATACGCGCTGATTAAAAGAATTTATATATAAAACCTTGTTATATCATATACATACATATACATACAAACGTATGTTGGTAGGTATGTTTGTATGTATATGTATGTATATGAATATAACAAGGTTTTATATATAAATTCTTTATATATATATATATGCATGTATGTATGTATATACATACATATATATGCATGT
>NC_068981.1:96772206-96774706 GCF_001194135.2 Octopus bimaculoides | reverse complement strand
ACTGGTTTTATGCGATTTTAAATAACTAAAATGACCCTTGTATGTATGTATGTATGTATGTACGTATGTATGTATGTATGTATGTATATATGTATATATGTATTCTTCTGTTTTTAAGGAAGGAGCAGGTTTATAACAAAGATACAAAGTTTCATCGTTGGAATGTAGATAACAAAAACAGTCACATTTAAACTTGAGAAAACGGATTAATTAGCCGGATATTATACATTTACATAGCAACTTAACGTTTCGCCAGCACATAGCTCATCAGATCTCTCGTTGATATGCTAGCAGAATATATTGTATCACCGGAACCTGAGCGTAATCTATATTTCATAAATTTCTTCTTTTTATTCTAATGCGTAAATTTATATATTCCCACAAAATTGTGTTATTTTTTAATATTTTTACCAGAATGCGTCTGAAGGCCAGAAAGAAGATTTTGATAAGTTTGGATCTAGACGACTTATAATATTAATATCAACGAAATAGATAAGAAGAATAACACTTGTTATATTTTCATCCATCCTGTCTCTCTGCTGCCAATATCACCCCACGGACTTTTGTAACCTCTTCTTCCCCTGTTGCTGTCTTATCGTCTGAACTATTTGACTACAACAAATCAGAATAATAATCCCAGTCAAGATGGGATCATTTCTCTTTGAGAGCGAAACACACGAATACGTTTATGTAGAAATGATATAATATATATAATAGTGGTGTAACAAAAACTTAAATCATATTAACTGATGAGCTTTGTGTTGTCGAAAGTTCAAGTTGCAATGTAAATATTTAACAAACAAGCATTAGCATCTATCTATCTATCTATCTATCTATCTATCTATCTATCTATCTATCTATCTATCTGTCTGTCTGGTTTTCTGTCTGCCAGCCTGCCTGTCTGTCTGCCTGTCTGTCTGCCTGTCTGTCTGCCTGTCTGTCTGCCTGTCTGCCTGCCTGCCTGCCTGTCTGTCTGTCTGTCTGTCGGCCTGTCTGTCTATTTATCTTTGTCTGTGTCTGTCTCTATTTCTCTCTCTCTCTCTCTCTCTCTCTCTCTCTCTCTCTCACTCACTTTCTCTATATATTATATATATATTACATATGAGTATATCTTATATATATTACATATATTTGATAAATAAATTCAAAAAGGGATAAAACTCTTTTACAAGAATTTTATCAAGAAGCCAGTGTGTGGCGTTATTATTTTCTGTAATAATGCCCTTTATATAAATATATTACATATATATAAATTTATATGTGTGTATGTATGTGTGTGTATGTATGAGTGTGTATGTGTAGATGGGGATGCATGTGATTAAGGAAGTAGAGTATTTGGTAAGTCATATCACATGATGTTATTCCACTGCAGGGAGATGTTAAGTTATGTCACAACGCAGAATACATATGGCCTGGAGTAGGATAACGTATAATGCAACTCAGCTAACACATTGCCCAGAGTGGGATAACATCATTATAATATAAGACACCTGATATGGTAACCTCAGATTGATAAAATCACTTAATTAATATTCAAAAAATTGAATACAGAGCCTGAAGGGAAATGGAATAGCACACGTACCACTATACACAATGGCATTTATCATTGTTCGCATAGGTAGAAACATATATACATGCAAATATTCCTACATACATAACTACATGAATACATGCATACTTACATACATACACTCATATATATATATATATATATATATATATATATATATATACACACACACATATATATATACACATATATTTTTGCAAATGATTTCTAATGAAGCGAATATTTATGAATGTAGTTCAGTGTAATACAGGGTGTGTTTACATATAAAATGTCTAAATACATAGTGTGCATGTATGTATGTATGTATGTATGTATGTATGTATGTATGTATGCTTATGTGCACACGCACAGAAAACACATACATACATATTTACATATATGCATTTATGTATATGTGTGTGTGTTTGTGAGTATATATGCATGATGTATGTATATATATAAAGCAGTGCATTGACGCTGGTCACCCAAGATGCGCATGTATACAGCAATCGTTGAATCATATTAATACAATATTGGTTAATTCATATAACATTCAGCAAATAGCTGATAATGATCCATTGAAACAATTGTTATGATTTGTAAAAAAGCCTGTTCATTTCAACTCGTATTAACATATATTTGTTTATACTCACGGATATTTGCAATATTTTACATGTGAATCCAGTGCTACTGGAAGTCCTGCCGTATCTTCTCATTTGGTAGCAGATACTTGGAGAGAAGCTTTGGAAAGCTCACAAGAAACATATTACCCAGATTAAACACACACACACACACGTACACACACACATTTTTATATCTATATCTGTTTCTATATTTATCTGCCTGTCTGTCTGTCTATCTATCTATCTATCTATCTATCTATCTATCTGTCTATATGTATATATATTTATTTATATTTATATATACATATCTGTGTGAGTATGTATATAT
>NC_068981.1:96770561-96771368 GCF_001194135.2 Octopus bimaculoides | reverse complement strand
TATATATATATATATATATATATATATATATGTGTGTGTGTGTGTGATTATGTTATGTAAATGAATATGTTTTCTTCGTGGTGTATTCTTACACATACATATATACAGAGATGTACTTTTGAATTTACAAATAAGACAAGAAAGAATTCAATACGAAGAAGTGAAGTGCAATTATGTAGTTGAGTGCTGAGAGTACTCTCCCTTACCATTCGGACATGCAAACTGATGTAACACATGTATGGAATCATACATACATGCATTGGTACATGCATACACACAGATATGCATACGCACATATATACATATGCATCTATATTCACATATTATATATATATATATATATATATGCAAACATGCATACATACATACGTACATGCACACACATGCATGCATATATATTTATATATGTATGTGTATATACGTATATAAGTATGTGTGTGAATTAATTACTAGCCTGCTGGCCTTGGCTATGTCAAGATGGATTTTTATGTATTCTTCTTCCCACTTAGATTTTAAATGTTGCCACAATAGTAATATATCTATTCTGCTGTAATTTTTCTATATTCTTGTGCAGCTGAAGATTGCTCTACATTTTGCATTTAATGTAATGCTCGCATTATTTAAATAAATGAAGTAGCATGAAACGTGCGTACTGCAATAACCTTTAAAATTCGTGTTGCCTTTTTTAATTTTTGATCACCTTGTTTTTAGAATTGTTTTGAATAATACCATACTTTATTCTGGTGCCTAAACATAAGTACCTCATCGAATTTTAAATCTAAATCTATTATATATATATATATATAT
>NC_068981.1:96766814-96767949 GCF_001194135.2 Octopus bimaculoides | reverse complement strand
TTAACCAAATCTACTCACAAGGCTTTGGTCGGCAGCTCAAGGCTGCAGTAGAAAGCTTCTTACCATACAGCCACGTCTGCGCCTATCTATCTATCTATCTATCTATCTATCTATCTATCTATCTATCTATCTACACACCACACACACACACACACACACACACACACACACGCACACACACAATAGTATTCTTTTACTTGTTTTAGTCATTTGACTGCGGCCATGCTGGAGCACCATCTTTAGTCGAAGAAACTGACCCCAGGACTTATTCTTTGTAAGCCTGGTATTTGTTCTATCAATTCACTTTTGCCGAATCGCTAAGTATATATAGTATTGCATAATAATATCGTAATGCATACACACACACGCAATTGCACATACACATATATATGTATGTTAGTATGCATATGCATGTATGGTTATCATTATGTGTGCATGCGATATGTATAGCGGTTTATTCTTTATTGGGTATATGCATACGAAATGCAAATATCGTCGTATAGAGACAAACCTTTCCATATATAGTATCTAGAAAAACCACCGATTGAAAGATGGGACATTCACGTTGCTGCTTGATTGTTTAGAAATAACAGCGAAATTTCTTTAAAATTGTACCATAACCAGAAGTAAAAATACGCGCAAAACGTAACTCTAAAACTCTAAACTGGATGGTCATTGTTGGAATCCATTTGATCTTTGCTCTGCTGGATCAAAGGTAACCGAGGCTAAACAATTTCAACACGTGACATGCATGTCGTCCACTGAGCCAGTTTGCTGTTCCGCGACCTGCTAGAAGTGACAGTTAAAATTATTTGCGTATCATGTATTATGTTCTAAAAAAATTATGAGGACGCGTTGGATGTCCTAGGATTACTGAGATTGAAAAAAAAAAAAATAATAATAGAGAAAGAAAAAAGAAGAAGACAAGATGGGTATGGCTAGAATGAGATTCTAATAAATTTGCTCGATCGAGGCTGACCTGGGGTTTAGGGTCTGGAGCAATATCGGCAAGAACAGCGCACATGGTCATTTTATATCTCTATACTAAATGTGTATACAGACATATAAGCTCATAATGGAGAATAAATGCAGGTAAGTCTGTACATACATATATATATATATATATATATATATA
>NC_068981.1:96762949-96765421 GCF_001194135.2 Octopus bimaculoides | reverse complement strand
ATATATATATATATATATATATATATATATATATATATATATATATATATATATATATATACACACTCATATATATACACTCATATATATACATATATATATATAGAGAGAGTGAGAAAGAGACAGAAAGACAGACAAACGTGTAATCATATAAACAGGCAGACAGACGGACGGACATGAATCAAACAGTAATATAAAATAAAACAAAACAAAATGAAAAAAAAGAAGAAATAGAATGCGAGTAAGATAAAAAAATATATATATATATGAATATATAGGTATAAAAATTGCCACACCTTTGGCTGAAGTAGATTGTTAGAGTAATATGATGATAATATTTTTGGTATTCCATTCCTCAGTTGTACACAGGTTCCTTTGACTACTATCTTGCGACGCGATTTATTTCCTTTTACCCTTTTTGTTCTGTTCTGCTTCCTGCTAATACTTTCATTTTCGTCTTGGCTTTGATAGATTTATTTGTGTTCTTCTTCCTGGTCACTTGGTGTTTGTCGAAGAAGCGAGCAGTCCCCCTTAGTATTCAAGCTACCTTATTGCCTACTGGCATAATTTCAGCTGAACGGTCATAAATTTTTGTGAGGAGGAACTCACTTCCTCTGGAAATCTCCCTTGCCACTTTTTTTACTGGCATTGGCTGTGTCCAACCAAAATCGGCCGCACATCCTACACTCTCTCTCACGCTCTGTTTCCCTCTCCCGTTTTCTTCTGTCTTTCTCGCTCTTTCACTCCACTCTCACTTACTTTTCTATGCTCTCACTTTTGCTCAGGCATTCTCTTTGCTCACCCTCTTATATTTCCTCTGTCTTTCTATTTAAGATCTCTCTTACTTTGCATTTTCTCACGTTCCCGCTCTCTTACCATCTGTTATATTTTTCTTTCTCTCGGACTGTCG
The DNA here is from genome assembly GCF_001194135.2 of Octopus bimaculoides. Lineage (NCBI taxonomy): Eukaryota > Metazoa > Mollusca > Cephalopoda > Octopoda > Octopodidae > Octopus > Octopus bimaculoides. Next base: position 96,764,511 of record NC_068981.1, on the reverse strand, counting down.
TATCTTATCTTTCTTTATCTTTGATCATACATTCCACTTCTATCCCTTTCTTTATCTCTCTCTCTCTCTCATTCCCTTGTTGTTTCTCTTTGTCCTTGTTTCTCAAATTTCCTCGTTTCTTTTCTGTTTCATAATCTTTCTTTCGGTTCTTTCTTTCTTTCATTCCAGGCCAACCAGCCCATCTCCCATTATCTTATCCCTAACCTCCATCACACGTTTACTGTATGTTCCTTTTATGTAATATACATACATTCATGCGTGTATATATATATATATATATATATATATATATATATATATATATATGTGTGTATATGTATGTATATATATGACTCTCACCAACGTCGATGTATTTCTCTCTACCTGTCTCTTCTCATCACACTTAATCCTCTCACTGTAACACTGTTACTGTATCACGAACTCCTATCTGACCGACAGAATCCCTCACATTACAAACTCTCACCCTCTCTCTAATTCTTATGCCACTGTCACACAAACACATGTCACACACACACACACACACACACACACACACACACACACACACACACACACACACACACACACACACACACACACACACACACACAGACACACACACACACAGACACACACACACGTACACACACACAGACAATCACCCATTGCCTCTCAATCATTCTCTCTTTCTCTCCCCACCAACCCCCACCATCCACGGTGTCGTCTGCCGATTGAATATTCCTGTGAGACTAGAACGAGATTACTTCTCAGATCCAAGACCATCGTAACAGCACACAGTCCTGTAGTATTACTCATCACCTTGGTATTATGGTTGTGTACCCACATCAAGGGAATATCTGACCTTCATCCATACACCTTCTGCATGAGATACACCTCGTATATAAATACACACAAATACATAAATACATTGAAGCAAGCATGTTCGTATACAACCATGTACGAACGTACGTACGTACGTACGTACGTATGTATGTATGTATGTATGTATGTATGTATGTATGTATGTATGCATGAATGCATGTATGTATGTATGTATGTATGGATGGATGCATGCATGCATGCATGTATGTATGTACGTACGCACGTATGAATGCATATATGAAATGCATGTATGAAAATATGTATACCTTTTCATGTATGAACATATCTATTTAAGTATGTATACATATTTACACACAAATGTCTATATAATACAAATAAGCATTACTATCTATAGACAAATATGTACGCGCGTGAAAATGTATGTATGTATAGGTGTATATATATGTATGTTAGTGTGTGTGTATGTATATGTCAGGGGAGCGTGCGAGCAATACTGTGTGTATTTACGACAATATAAAGTATAAGCTTGGCACATATTAACAATTTACATAAATATTTGCGCATGTATAAAATATTTGTGCATGTATAAAAGTATGTACGAGCGCGCGAGCACACACACATACACAGACATCCATACAGAACTTCCATTGCTTACATGCGGAAATAATATATACATATGTATGCTTGTGTGTGTTCATATATGTATATGTATATATATATATATATATATATATATATAT
>NC_068981.1:96761711-96762467 GCF_001194135.2 Octopus bimaculoides | reverse complement strand
ATATATATATATATATATATATATATATATAATGTATGTATGTATATGTGTGTCAACATGCATTACAAGGTTGTGTGCACATATGCATATATATGTATGTGAATATTAAGTATATTATATTGGCAAAACAGGATGGCAAAACGGGCGAGAATCAATAACCATGTTTACTGTATCTAGGTCTGAATATCGATATTTTGTGAATATACGCATTCATATAGCTGTATACACACACACGTGTAGACACACACACGCACGTACACACACACGCACGTACACACACTTACGCAAAGACACCTGCACATACATACATATGTCTATGGGTATTTATACATATATATTTGAATACGTATATATATTTAAATATGTATATATATATATATATATATATATATATATATATATATATATATATATAAATACGCACTCACATACACATACACTCTCACACACACAAACAAACACATATATCAATAGATACATACGTATAAATGCATACATACGCGCACGCAGAAACACACACAAATTTACACACACACACGTATAAATATTTATATATACACATAGTATTTATGTATACATGCATGTACATATGTATTTATTTCTACATATCAGTATATATATGTATATGCACATATACATATATATATACATACATATAAATATATTTATAAATATATATGCACACATATATATTTATATATACATGTATGCGAGTGTATATAAAATGCGTATTATATAAATATATTTATTTACATA
>NC_068981.1:96755156-96757757 GCF_001194135.2 Octopus bimaculoides | reverse complement strand
CTCTCCCTCTCGCCCTCTCTCTCAGTGTCTGTCCCCACACACACGTCGCCCGTTCATCATATCAACTCTACTCAAACAGAATCGTAGCTTATCTGATGTGTTTACTGTTTTAATTAGTAGTCAGACTATCTTTTGTGGAAATCGCTCGCCCAACTCGAACTGCTGAAGGTAAGTCTCTCTCTCTCTCTCTCTCTCTCTCTCTCTCTCTCTCTCTACACACACACACACACACACACACACACACACACAATGGCGCACAAGCGCATATAGACAAATACATATATACATGCACAGACTATTTCACTCTCACCAACTCTCTCTGTATGTATCTCACTTTCACTTTCACTTTCACTTTCCCTCACTATCTCTCTCTACACCATCACTCTCCTTCCCCCTTGTTCTTTACACTCATTCTCTTTCCTGCATACGTTTTTGTTTTTTATTATTATCTGGTTTATTTATTCACATACTTTCTTTTCTCCTATCCTTCCCTATCTTTGTACACACACAACATACACACATACATACATAGACGCCCCTCCCACAACATCCTCACATGTAATATATATATATATATATATATATACATATATATATATATATATATATATATATATATATATATGCATATACTCATATATACATATATATACATATACATATATGTATATATATATATATATGTGTGTGTGTGTATGCATACATACGCACACATACGCACATATATATATATATATGTATAAAAATAAATGCTCAATCAATACACACAAACGCACTGATACACTCACACACGCACACATGTACGTGTAATATAAGTATATATATATGTGTGTGTGTGTTTTATCATTGACTGCTATATACATGCAAACGTAACGTCTCGCACGTACATGTACATTAGACCCCACCTCTCCCACTTCAGGTACTTAAACCACAAAACACACACATGCTTCTGTCACGCATGCATATCTAACGAATCACTCTTATACTTATATATAACTACCCCACCCAACCAGCCACATACAACACATACATAAAACACTTGCAACCATACTGCTCCTACGTGAATGCTAGAAATAATCCCGAAATTACAGCTTACCGTGTTAAAAAGAAGAAGGACATATAGGATACTGACTGTTGTTCTTTATTTTCCGCGGAGATAAGAAAACGACTTGGTGGCCACTCTGGATTGTTTCGCCATGGATCTGCTCGTCAGGAGCTGATCTTGGGCTTAAGATTTAACAACGGCAACGACAAAGACCATTACAACAACAACGACCACAACGACGACGACTACAACAACAACAACAACGACGACGACGACGACGACGACGACGACGACGACGACGACGACGACGATGATGACGACGACAACAATACTGCTTCAAAAGACAATACTTTCGATGTGTAAATGGCTGTTAGCATTTAGAATGTGTGCGTAGAACCAACTTTAGCATCGCTCCTGGATGAAAGGGAAACTTTGTCTGCTTTGTCCGTGTCTGTGTGCGTGCGTGCATGTGTGCGTGTGTGCGCGCGCGCATCTATCTATCTATCTATCTATCTATCTATCTATCTATCTATCTATCTATCTATCTATCTATCTATCTATCTATCTGTAGTGCATAGAAGGAGTTATAATTCAAGCGGTTTCCTTCACAATGCATTTCCTGTATTACAATGAAACACGTGTAACATGGAATTAAAAGTTTTTCAGTCTTGGTTTTAATGTCTTTTTATCTTTCCCATTTTACTTGTCATTTGACTGCGGCCATACTGGGTTGAAAGGTTTAGTCCAACATATCGACCGCTGTCCTTTTTTTTTAATGTCTGGTACTTACTTTATCGGTCTCTTTTCATCGAACCGTTAAGTTATGGGGGACGTAAACAAACCAACACCGGTTGTCAAGCGGTTACTGGAGACAAACACAAGCACAGAAAAACACAGACATGGCTATATACAGGTATGTATACATATACATATACATGTACTTGTATGTATATTTGTGTGTATATGAAATTTGAGAAACAGGTGAATCAATTAAATCGATTACAGTACTTATAGGCCATCGCATATATCAGTATTTCTCAACCATTTTTCATCCATGGATCCCATTTGATTCCTATTTTACTCGGGTGGACGCTCCTAGCCGTCTGATGTTTAAAAAATCCTGTTATATCTTTATAATCAAATATAATTAGGAATTGTATAAGGAAACTTCTTAAAATAACTTGTGTAATGTAAAGATATAACGACTTGTTTGCAGATAAATTTTAACGACAGAATCTTATATGGACCCAAACGGACCATTTATAGACTCCGGTTGAGAACCACTGGTATATATAATATCAGTAGTGCAGCTAGAGTGTGTGCCGCCAGGCGTGTCCCTTGAGTTTGCTGTCCCATATTTCTGACCCCTATGCAGTCTGGCATGGATCACCCCTATTGCAAACCATAGATAAGCTACTGATATATATATATATATTTGACAGGAATGGCAACAAAAGAAAGAAAGAGACCTCGATATTATGCAGATAGAGGAATTTATCTGTAAAAATATGTGTCACATATTTTTACAGATATATATACATATATATATATATATA
>NC_068981.1:96751836-96754790 GCF_001194135.2 Octopus bimaculoides | reverse complement strand
ATATATATATGTACATCATACATACACATACACACTGATGTGCGCGCGCACACACAAACATATATACTTAGCAATGTAACTACATACGTGCTGTTGGCGATCTCTTTTCCTTCCCTTTCTTCTTTCCAACGAAGAGCTATGCTCGAAACGTTAAAAACTCTCTTTTTACTGAACGTCAAGCTAATACATTCCTTGTGTACGTCCTCTTGTTGTCTGTTAATTTTATTACTCGTTTATTTGAATTAATTGTTTATCTGAATTTTGAATTGATTATATATACTTTCATTAATTTAGTTGCAATCAGGCTGCTGTGTGATCGTTTTGAAGGATTTGCCGTTTCGAGGCGGGGATAATCTATTAGGTCATCCTCGTAGTTCTTCACTCGGTTCAAAATCAAGTTCATTGTGATTTGAACTCAGAACGTGACGTAAGGAGCCTGAACAAATACTGTGACACTCCAACGATTCTAACAATCAACCGACCTCAGCAGAGGTAGTAATCTCTTCTATTATGAGTACAAGGCCTGAAATTTTGGGGGAAGGGCTAATCAGTGTCATCGGCCCCAGTGTGCAACTGGTTTCATTTGGGAAGATGAAAAGCAAAGTCGACCTCAGTAGAACTTGATCTCAGCATGTAAAGACAGATGAAATGCCGCTAAGCATTTTGTCCGGCATGCCAACGGTTCTGCCAGTTCATCCCCTTAACAGGGCTAATAATAAAATAAGCGATGAGGTTTTACAAACACAGGCATAAAGACACACAAACACACGCACGCACGCACGCACGCACGCTCACGCAAACATTTTGATCGATTTCAAAATGAATGACTTTTCCAGATAATAACTCAGTAAAACAATAGTATTCGCAAGTCACGATGTAAAGCTATGACCACGGGACTTGAACTTGGTCTTCTTTGAATACAACGAAGAATGTGAAACCGCAATAAAAAACAAACAAAAAGACAAACAAGCAAACAAGATTCTACACAATCTTAAATTAGATAAAAGGATAAGAAACTAAGCAAGACATCTGCAAATTCTAAACACATTGCGACGGCAAACGATGAAGATAAACCTACTCTGGTGCAGTAAGCAGCGTATAAGTTGTTTCTTAAACAGATAAGATATACAATACTGGGATTGCGACTGGTATGTCCTTCTCAGAAAATTACATTTATGCACTCGATTATGTATACGTGTGTATGAATAATCGTTAGCACGCCCGACAAAATGTTTGGCGGTATTTCCTCGGGCTTTATGTTTAAGCGCAGGCGTGGCAGCGTGGTAAGAAGTATGCATACTAACCACATGCTTCTGAGTTCAGACCCACTGCGTGGCATCTTGCTCAAGAATCTTATATCAAGGCTCCGGTGAATTTGGTAGAAGAGAAACTGGAAAGAACCTCTTCGTATATATACATACACACACACATATTGATATATATATACCAAAGCCTAAATTCCCCATAGGAGAGGGTAGCCACAACAAGACACACGTCAGGCATTCCATTCATTTTATAGCTCAAAGAGGCGAGCCCCGTCTTATGCTCGGATGAAGGCATAGAAACCAATCCTCGATATCAGCAGCGGGGCTCTGCAGCATATGCTGGTTTACCCCGCCGCATCATGCTGGTTCCGTTCCCCTTTGAGCATCATCAGATTCACTCATTTTTCCACAAACACTCTCTAAACTTTGCTATCGTTTATAAACCCCCTTGTCTCTCTCACTCCAGCACCTCTAACCACGAAAGCTTTCTTCACTCCATCCATCCACACAAACCGAGATCTGCCTCTGGTTCTGCTGCCTATCACCTCTGCCTTCATCTCCCTTGTCCCCATCGCTCCTCATCCATCATCTCCATGAGGTCAAACCACCTCAAAATTCGTCTATCCATTCTGGTACATAGATTTTCTCTCATTCCTGCTCGCCTTCGCACCTCCTCATTCCTCATCCTGTCCATCCGTGTCACCCCAACTATAACTCTCAAACATCTCATCTCAAACACATGCAGTCGCTTCCTTTCCACCTTTCTCAGACCCCACATCTCTGCACCATATAACATTGTAGATACAATCACGCTCTCATACACACCTCTTCCCGCTTTCATAATCAACCTTTTTTCTTTCAGCATACCTTTCCAAGTATCTTACTCCTCTCCCTCACTCTACATCCAACCTCTTCAGCACCCCACCATCCGTCGTCATATGTGATCCCAGATACTTAAAAACACCTCCTCTAACATCTCACCATTTATACTCACATCCATCCAACTAGCCATTCCATCTCTTGAACATCTCATCACCTTACTCTTAGCTACATTCACTTTCAGTTCCCTCCTCTCACACACTCTTGCAAACTCTACCACCAGTCTCCCCAGTTGTTCTTCCGAATCCACCACCAGTGCTGTATCATCAGTAAACAACAACTGACTCACCTGCCATTTCTCTCCATTTTCTCCCACCATTTGGGCTCCCCTACCAAAGGTTCTAGCATTTACCTCTCTCACCACACCATCCATATATATATTAAACAGCCACGGAGACATCACACAACCTTGTCTTTACTCTACCTTCACATCAAACCATTCACTTACTTCACCACTCACCCTAACGCACGCCCTACCTTCTCTATAGAAACTCTGTACAACGTGTGACTCTAAACTACATCCGGTAGTGGAACCCTGGGGCCCTGGTCTCAGGGTTTGAGGAGTGTGGAACCACCTCTTTGCCACTATCGCTCCCAGGTCTACCCTGGCCTGGATTGGTAGCATCTGTAAGGGTCCGAGTTATGGGTTAACTAGCACTCCACCTGCGACTGGGGTGGAGGGCACCGGTAGAATGCAGTTGCCGTATTCCCTACGTGGCGTAAGAAGCGACTAAAAGGGGCGGGCGCGAAGGGACTGGGAATCCATTCCTCCTAGTAAAAAAAGTTCTTAAAAAGACAAGAATATATATA
>NC_068981.1:96748214-96751633 GCF_001194135.2 Octopus bimaculoides | reverse complement strand
AATAATAAGTACTGGGGTCGATTTGTTCGGCTAAACCCCTCAAAGCAGTGCATCGGTATGGCCGAAGAACCCGCTTGGGGAAAGACCTCAAAATATGATATAGTAAAAGAGGCTAATTCTCTGTCTGTCTGTCTGTCTGTCTGTCTGTCTCTCTCTCTCTCTCTCTCTCTCTCTCTCTCTCTCTCTCTTGTGGTACACTATATGTTCATCTACTTATATAAAATCAGCTAAAGCTAATTTGCATTTCATGAATGCATATAGACATGTATATATACAGGCGATGTTATGTTCAGAATTGCCAGTCAACCATACTTGAGCGGCAATGTCTCAAGTTCTGCACAGATAACAAAATGCCCTGACTTCCTTCTTGCACGCTTGAAGGTTGATTTATTATAAATTTCGAAAGAGTCGAACACTAAATATCATACCCAAAAAAGTTATATTGTTTTAAAAACAACAATTTAATTATCGGAATCGATATCTTTGTGTCTACAATCGTCATCACATGCCATTTAAAGAATAAAAATAGACCTAATTGCACAATTCCATCCAATCGTAATTATTAAACTCAATTAAAAGTAGACAAGCAAATAAATAAATAATACCAGGATAGAGTTTATTGTTGATATCATCATACATTGCCCGCATGGAATTAAAAATGTGACTGAAATCAGATTAATATATTTTTTTTATCTACTAAATGTTATAAAAATTGTTTCTTTTTTCCCTTGTCAAACTAATTCAATGACTGCTTTTCGATACAAATCAAAAAAGCTGATATACTTGCACCAAGCACAAGCATTCCGCTAAAATTATGAAAGACAATATAGTTACAGGTGAGATATATAAATTTACCCTTTTATATTGCTAAATAAATTGCTTAATTGAATTAAATTTTATTTGTGAAATACAAATAAGCTTATTTATAGAGTCAGATTAGTTGCTTTAAATTTGAAATAGACCTAAGACAAAGAAACAGGAACTTGATCGATATATGTATGTATGTATGTAAGTACGTATGTATGTAAGTACGTATGTAAGTGTGTGTGTATTGAGGACACTAGAGATGTCCAGGAAGTGAGCCAAGGAAGGGTGGTTCGAAAACATTTGAGAACCACCACTATCATAAGATGCAGCCTAGATATGAATGAAATGATAATAAATTTTATTATTACTATTATTAGTATGGAAAATTGGCTCTGAGTTCAAATCTCACCGTGGCCAATAAAATATGTAACCGAACATAGGACTTGATTCTGTAAATTCTTTTGCATTCTTATGACTGAAGCATCAGCAGATATTATTCTCCCTTCATATATGTGTATGTGTGTGTTTGCAATTGTTTGCACACATACACATGCACATCTAAGCACCACCTGCTTAACTGCCAACTTGAACTGTAGGAATTCCTCTACATGCCCGCATAAAATTCTTGCCTTTTAAAAGCTGTGATATAGAGAGTATCTATAGAGAGTATCTATAACATCTGTGAGCTATATGGAAAGCATTTAACAGGAATCACTGCGAATATATTTGAAATTCCATAAATCCAGCATTTACACTTATTTAGGGTAAAGGAATAAGGAAACTCTTCTCCAATGCTCCAATTCATTAAGACTCTCAGAGACAGCGAATCAGAGCGGCTGGAGCATTGTTGAAAAAAAATTACTCCATACTTTAGATGAGACCGAAACTGCAGACTATGCGTCACTGCAAAGTTTCAAGTCGAAAGCCAGAGATAGTCTCTAGTTGTCGTCATCAGAAGCAATTTTTTTTTCTGGATAGCTCCCATACGCTCTAAAATCCTGTGTTTACTGATGTAATAAGACCTTCGTAGTAGGTGACACTTGACTACACCATAATAGTCTAGTTAACAACACCACTATTTCAATCACGCAAACATCTTCAACTCCCTGATTCGCTTTAGTTCGTATTCTGTCACTACATTTTATTCATGAAATATTGGGTGAAAAAGCGAACATGCAACTCTCACATGGACACGGAGTAAACAACTGATTCCTAAAAAATATGAACTCTGCAACATGTATTGAGTATTTTTCTTTCCGTTTCGATACAAAATATCTATCTATCTATCTATCTATCTATCTATCTATCTATCTATCTATCTATCTATCGATCTATCTATCTATCCATTTGTCTGTCTGTCTAAAACATACGCGCACGCAAATGTACGCATATTGTGTACATATCGACCAAACTCCGCTCGCGAGGCTTGGATCAAACCAAGAGTATGCTAGAAAGCACTTACCCAAGGAACTATGTATTGAAACCAAACCCATAACCATATATATGCATGATGGAGAAGCGAACTTTGAACCACACGGTTATGCGTTCTAATAATTGCTATTGCTATGATAATTTTCTTCGGCGTGTGAAGGAGGCGCAGATTGTTCCTACAATGTTTGATATAATCAACTCTACTCTACATTAGAATACAGAAACGCTGCACTGAAATAGATAGTTCAATTGTTACTTTCACGGTAGTATCTTCATTTCTAAATTTATAATGAAATTATCAGTTTAAAAATTTTAAATAGCGTTACCTAAAAACATTGTCTTAATTAAATAGCACGGTATTTAAAACTTACGTTATAGAGCAAATAGGTTTATCACAATAAGGAAGATATATGAAAATGCTTATAACATCGAGAATATATATCGTGAAATATCAAGAGACACTTTGGAAAGATCTGCGCACACATATGTGCATGTATGTGTGCATGTGTGTGTGTGTATATTGCGTGTACGTTGTGTGTGTGTGTATGTGTGGTTGGGTTTGCGTGTGTATCATGGCCTATTGGTTAGATTGTTGGGCTTACGATCGTATATGGAAGCAAATTCAATTCCCGGTACAGTCGACCGACACGTTGTGTATCGGGTCGAGGCACTTAGTTGCATATTACTTCAGTCTGCTCTGCTGAAAATGGGTAACAGCCAACTGGTGGCGAAGCTTTCAATACTTTTATCTGTTACATCATCGACGTTGCGTAGGTTCAAGGGATGGAGAGCCAAGGAAGTGTGTATGTTTGCAACCTTATAGACGCCTAAGATCATACACGCTTGCGAGACCAACCACGTATCTCTCTTGCTTCTTCGAAAAGCAGATCACAGACATTCATATCTATCTATCATTCAATCAATCAATCAATCAATCAATCTATCTATCTATCTATCTATCTATCTATCTATCTATCTATCTATCTATCTGTCTGTCTGTCTGTCTGTCTGTCTGTATATGTATGTATGTATGTATGTATGTATGTATGTATGTGTGTATGTATGTGTATGTCTGTCTGTATATGTATGTATGTATGTATGCATGTGTATGTATTTATATGTATGTCTGTATGTATGTATATATATACATATATATATATATGTATGTATATAGGCATGCA
>NC_068981.1:96744586-96748168 GCF_001194135.2 Octopus bimaculoides | reverse complement strand
ATATATATATATATATATATATATACATGTATGTACACTCATCGATATACATACATGCATAGATACGCATACACATGTATACATACATGCATATATATACATACATATGTGGACATATATAGATATACATACATAAATACATTCATGCATATGCGTACATATATACACAGACCAGCGATGAGTAGTCGGTCGTCGATCAAGTGAATGACGCACTCGTTGAATTAACGTGAAATAGCGGAGTGTCCCGCAGATTTGTAACCGCGACATAACTCTCAGGAAGAATCAATGTGATTTAACATGTGACCAAGCTAGTCATTTGAATTATGAGTACAAGCCATTTGCTGGACTGCTAAACAGTTTCTGTATCTAAAAATTGGCTCACAATGTTTGAGGAAATTTTAGACTATGGTAAAAACTCTTGTCGGAATACCACGAAGTGGGATCAAAACCAAGACCTCTTGATTGCCAAGAGAATTCACTGACCACTCACAATGCTACATCCACACACACACACACGCATACACTCACAAAACGTACATCTAGAAAAAACAAACAAAAGAATAAATTAAGCACATGGTAATTTATTTTACGCTGTATGAAAGTAATAGAGAAACGTTTAAGTTTTCTATTAGTATAATAGAAGAAGAAAAAATAACAAACGCAAAGTAGACAAGAAACTCCGATGGAAGCAGTGTTACAGTTGTTATTGTTGGCACTCCGTCGCTTACGATGTCGAGGGTTCCAGTTGATCCGATCAACGGAACAGCCTGCTCGTGAAATTAACGTGCAAGTGGCTGAGCACTCCACAGACACGTGTACCCTTAACGTAGTTCTCGGAGATATTCATCGTGACACAGTGTGACAAGGCTGACCCTTTGAATTATAGGCACAACAGAAACAGGAAGTAAGAGTGAGAGAGAAAGTTGTGGTGAAAGAGTACAGCAGGGTTCGCCACCATCCCCTGCCGGAGCCTCGTGGTGCTTTAGGTGTTTTCGCTCAATAAACACTCACAACGCCCAGTCTGGGAACCGAAACCGCGATCCTATGACCGCGAGTCCGCTGCCCTAACCACTGGGCCATTGCGCCTCCACAAGTGTTACAGTATGACAGTGTAAGCCGCATGAGGATTCAATGAATAGGTGAATGAGTGGAATTGGACGCGTTTTTCGGTAAAACGAAACTTTCTATAAATCACTCGTAGAATAAGATAATGGTTATGAGGTTACGGAAAGCGAAATCGCAAACATCAGTTTAAATGCTGCGAACGTTTTCCAGCACCACGTCTTGTAAGCCAACATCACTTTATAACGGAATGTCCTGTGAGGTCGCTTGAACTGGTAGAAATAGCAGCCAAATCAGCTCTCAAAATACATCATATTACTTTAAAAAGTAGGAATACATTGGAAAGCGTAGTCCCAGATATATAATAACTGAAATAAAGATGAGATGGTCATGGGTGGAATGCTCCTGATCAAAGGTCTGCCCGATGACAGCTGGTTTACGGATAGACCACCGCCATCAACACCACCAGCACAACACCACAACAAACAACCAATTTATGTTTCTTTTCCCCCTCTTACTATCACTCACACTTCCAACAACAGCGCCAACTTTACTAAAAACAGCTTCTGTGAGATTGCACGACCTGAAAGAAATAACAGCCAAATCTCCCTCAAATTGCAAGAGTCAACGGAGGCGCCTCTATGCGATCGTTCAACATGCTAGAAATAGCAGCTATATGTCCCTAAGGCAATCTAAGAGCGTCTATGGGGTCAATCGACATGCTAGTAATATCAGCCAATCATACCCCAAATTACACGAGCAAACTAGCGAGACGCTCTGTGGTTGTTAAAGTTGCTAGAAAGAGCAACAATATTTCCCTCCCTTAAATTACCCCCTAGTATCTTCGAAAGAAATGAACACGTTGGAATACAAGACAGTGTGATGACGACTTGGATGTCTTTGGTCATAGAACTGCTTGAACATGAAAGCAACAACATCTCTACCATCACAGGAGAATCTAATGACATACGAAGGAGATTTTATGCAGTCACTCAACCAACTAGAAACAACAGCCAAATAACCCTATAAAATACGTTTTGTTGTTTAAAAGACAAGAGTAATTGAATGATGTAGTCCTAGAAGTATATGACTATTAGATTGAACGGTACGATTTGATTGGTGCATCTTCGAGACAAATCCGATCAAACATGGCTGAACTGAGCAAAAGTATAAATACATATAATAACATAAATAATATATAATTATATGCATATATCCATACATATATGTACATACCGACGTCTATATGTATACATACATGCATATATGGGTACAGGACATCAAAAAAACGTTAAACACAATGAGAAACAAAAACATAAAGACGAAGACAGAAAACGAACTTTTTTTTCGAACAACGAAAAAAGCAAATAGAGAAACGAGACATGCAACATAAAGAATATAACCCTTCTTCAGTTGTCCCTGCTCCATCTACTTCGCGTTTCAAAGGCAAGGATATATATCGTCTATCTTTTACTTGTTTCAGTTATCGAATTGCGGCCATACCATCACCAACACCGCAACAAATCACCAGCACCACTACCTCAGCTGCCACCGCCACCGCCGTCGCCGCCGTCGTCACCATCACTACCACTATCATCAAAAGGTGGTACTGGAAGTACCACAAACTACTAACACCAGCAGTGCCACCAATACCAGAAGCATCACCTATTTATCAATCTGTGCATGTGTGTATGTATCATTGTGTCTCGCTTGAAACTTCAGATATAGAATTGCGAAGTTTTGTATGATGTATCGATTTAATTTTCAGTGTGACCAAATGGTTAAGAAGTTTGCTTCTTATTCTTACCACGAGGAATCTAGTTCGATCGTACAGCATAGCATCTTGGGTAAATGTCATTTTCTGTCTTTACATCACCCAATATCTTGCAAGTGAAACTGGGTAGATATTGCATTAAAAAACCCGGTTTGGAGAACTATACCTGTAAATCAAAAAGTACTACCTTGTCTCATACGTTGATTATACTCGTGTCTAAAGAATATTCAGTTACTTTCACGTTAACTTTGGACGGCAGTTATGTATGTATAGTCAGGGATATATACAAAGATATGAAAATATATAGAGGTAGATTGTCATGGAGATAATTCCTACACCAGTTAAAAATACTCTGTTTCGTGGCAGTGACAATTTATCAACAGTGTTGTATAGTATTAATTAAATTAAAATTAAATTAAATGTTATATAGTATTAATTACAGCTGTGAATTCACACAATTTGTTGTAGAAACGGCTCCATCGCGCAGGTTCATTTCCGTGAATATATATATATATATATATATAACGTGAGAGAGTTAGGGGTTGGGGGTACAACCCACTGAGGGATAGTATCCAGTATACTGCTGGGAGGGTACCCAATTATTGCTACGCTAGTGCTATACTAGGTGCAATCAATGGGAGCGGGTAAAAGTGGTAATGAATTCAACGGGTTCAGCATATTATCCTCCATTTTCTAATTGTTACATATATATATATATATATATATATATATATATATATATATAT
>NC_068981.1:96742681-96743751 GCF_001194135.2 Octopus bimaculoides | reverse complement strand
TATATGTGTACGTGTGTGTTTGTGTGTCTGTGTTTGTCCCCCTAGCATTGCTTGACAACCGATGCTGGTGTGTTTATGTCCCCGTAATTTAGCGGTTCGGCAAAAGAGACCGATAGAATAAGTACTAGGCTTACAAAGAATAAGTCCCGGGGTCGATTTGCTCGACTAAAGGCGGAGCTCCAGCATGGCCGCAGTCAAATGACTGAAACAAATAAAAGAGTAAAAGAGTATACACACACACACACCTATACATACATACATACATACATACAAACATACACACACACACACACATATATATATATATATGCAAGTATTTTCTATATTCTGCTTATGATCCAATCTAATGAATAAGAATCACGGGAACCTTTACGCTTTACGAGAGCGTCTGACCTGGTAGGAATAGCAGCAAGCTCTAACTCAATTCACACACAGTGCTATCACAGATAAAGACATATCTTTATATATGTTATAGATGTTTACACTGGGAAACATATATATCTGCCTGAAATATGCACATAATCAGAAAACACACTCTCATATACACACAGGCACACAAACGCACAAAGATATACACACACACACACACAAATTGTCCATGCGTGTGTCTTTATATTTGCGTGTAAGATATGTGTGAATGTGTATAGATACATGTATATACACATATATACATTCATGTATACATAATTATCATATATACATAAACATTCATATGTACATATATAGGTGCAGGCGTGGGTGTGTGGTAAGAAGTTGGCTTCCTTACCACATGCTTCCGGGTTCAGTCCCACTGCTGGCACCTTGGCCAAGTATCTTCTACTATAGCTTCGCGTCGAGCAAAACCTTGTGAGTAGATTTGACAGACGGAAACTGAAGTGCATCATATATATATATATATATATATATATATATATATGTGTGTGTGTGTGTCGATGCATGTCTTTGTATCTATGATTGTAAGCCACCGCCACTTGACAACCGGTATTAGTTTGTGTACGTCCCCGTAATTTAGGATACCGAAGGACCGATAAAATAAGTACCAGGGTCGATTCGTTCGACAAAGATCTTTT
>NC_068981.1:96736881-96739416 GCF_001194135.2 Octopus bimaculoides | reverse complement strand
TATATATATATATATATATATATATATATAGAGAGAGAGAGAGGCTGAGAGAGAGTGAGATACAGATATTTACATACAGATATAAATATATTAGATACTACATAATACTACTCATATAATAATAATAATAATAATAATAATAATAATAATAATAATGATAATAATAATAATAATGAAAAATAGACATTATCTCTTGCACGTTTGTGTTCAGAAAATGCATACATATGCGCGCGCGCACACACACGCACGCACACACACACACACAAACACACACACACACACACACACAAATACACACACATATGCTTCTCTTCACACGTATGTGTGAGTTTTTGTTTGTGTGAGTATATGTGTATATATATATATGTGTGTGTGTGTGTGCGTGTGTGTGCGTGCGTGTGTGTGTGTGTGTGTGTGTGTGTGTGTGTGTGTGTGTGTGTGTAAATCCTTATAAATACATGTGTGCATATATACATATAAATATATATATATATTTATACATACACATATCCATACATATACATCTATTCATGTAGGTACATGTATGTGTGTGCGTGTGTGTGTGTATGTGTGTGGGGTGTAAAATCACACACATACACACACATTTTCTGTTGAGCTTTCCCAGATTGCATTGTAATCAGTGTGTTGTCATGATAAAATGTTTCGGCTGTTGTACTGTTACACACAAATTATTTTGGTCCGAAACTTTTTTACATTTAACCCCTACACTTACGTAACATAGGGAAAGCTACAAGGCTAAAACTCTGAAAGACTTTTATAAACCCACACACAAAAGAATATAACCCATACTTCAAAATGTAACCTAGCGGTTCGGCAAAAGAGACCAATAGAATAAGTACTTGGCTTACAAAGAATAAGTCCTGGAGTCGATTTTCTCGACTAAAGGCGGTGCTCCAGCATGGCCGCAGTTAAATGACTGAAACAAGTAAAAGAGTAAAAGAGTACCAAATTTGTGCTCGCATTTCTCCATTGGTGGCGAATGCGTACGAATGTGCGTATGCGTGCATGGTTGTGTATCTCTATATTTCATATGTATATATTTTTTCCTTGTGTCTCTCTTGTTTGTATGCACATATGCATGTCTGTATGTGTGTGTTGTCGTGTGTGTGTGTGTCCGTGAGTATGTGTTGTCGTGTGTGTGTGTGTGTGTGTGTGTGTGTGTGTGTGTGCCTATTGTGTGAGTGCGCATGTGTGTGATTTTTTTTCTTTCTTTATCTGTCTTCCATCTATGGAGAAATATTTTTTCCGCGTCGATATAACAACGACGAAAATACTTATGATTTGACGGTTCTATAGCCAAGAAACGTCCTGAAAATTTTTTTGGCACTTATCATACAATAGTGTACTGTAACAGTACAATAGTGGAAACAATCCTGTATCAAAATATACTATTTACACTAAAATCCAGGGACAGAATTTGTATATGCAAGTATGAATGTATGTCCGTGTTTGTATGGAAGTATATTGTCTAAGTATATGTTCATATATACGCATTAGTATGTAAGTGGGCAAAATATCTAAATGCACTTGTATGCAAAAGAAAAACTTTAATAACTTATATTCTTATGTATACGTGTGTACATGTAAATAACTCACACACAACACAAACATATACATACACCCACATATATTTGCATACATACATGTACATGCATATACTTGCATATATATATACATATATATGTACATACTTGCATATATATATATATATGTATATATATATATATATATATATATATATATATATATATATATATATATATATATATATATATATACAGATATATGCATTTACTTGCATATAAATACGTGTACACATATATATGCAAGACATTTTCCTTTATGCGAGCATATATGTATGTATATATGTATATATATATATATATATATATATATATGTGTATATATATATATGCACACATACATACACACACGCATATATATATGTGTGTGTGTGTGTATGTGTGTGTTTGTGTGTTTGTGTATGTGCGCGCGTGTGTGCATGAGTATATGTCTGAGTGCTTATATGTATGCATGCTTGCACCCATACATATATATACACAAATTTTACCATTTTTAGACGTGAATTTATGAATTTATATACATTTGAATATCATATAAAATAATCATGATGAAATTTATATGCTTAAGGTGTTTGGCAATGTCTGCTTAGCTGTATCCAGCAAAAGAAAAAAACATTTCAACAGACAATCACTCATATATATTCATGCTTATATATAAGAATTTATGCTGCAGAACCTTGTACACAGACACAATCAACATGTGTATGTGTGGGTATGCGTGTGCCTGAAAGCAATAATTGAAGCCCTATTGTCAATAGTTTGGTAAAAATTTACATAAACATTTCCAAGTTTCCAGATGTACATGGGTGAAAATGTGTGTGCGATCTCACAAACACACACATATACATATGATCGCACGAACATTTTCACCCGTATATATATATGATATATGATATATATATATATATATATATATATATATATATATATA
>NC_068981.1:96731421-96734596 GCF_001194135.2 Octopus bimaculoides | reverse complement strand
TATATATATATATATATATATATATATATGTGTGTGTGTGTGTGTGTGTGTGTATACGCATACACACATATGTTTTTATGTGTATATCTATATATATATGTATGTATATGGTACATGCATAAATATATATATACATATGTATGTATATATATAAATATATATATGAATATATATATACCTATGTATATGTATTGATGTATGTTTCTCTCTCTCTATATATATATATATATATATACACATATATATACACACACACATATATATATATATATATATACATATATATACATTTATACATATTTATACATGTATCTATATACATATACATATGTATACACAATATACATATATGTATAAACATATATATATGTGTATATATATATATATATATATATATATATATATATATATATATATATATATATATATATATATATATATATATATATATATGCATTTATATATATATATATATATACACACACACAGATACACATACATGTGTGTGCGCTATTTGTGGGTTTGTGCCGTGTGTGTGTCTGTAACATGTTTGTGTGAGTTCATGCACATAATGAAGATAGCTTGGGTGTTCTCTAATTAATTAAGCTGAAGCTTAAGAACGAACTGTTTGATATCTTGATCAACTCGTTCAGTAGGTCTCCGTGTTCATGTACAAAGGGTATACACACTCATAACCGACACATCCATCCATCCATCCATCCATCCATCCATACATACATACATACATACATCCATACATACATACATACACACACACACACACATGCATACATACATACATATAGACAGACAGACAGATAGACTGACACACACAAACACAGACAATAATCAAACGTATACAATACGCGCATATATGTGCTAATGTAGTTTTACATTTACGGTTTCTTATGCCACTATAATTTTGGATATATACGCATGCATACACCCGAATTCACATATATATAAGTATACACACACATATATATAAGTATACACACACATATAAATGCGTGTGAGCATGTGTTCGTGTACCTGTATGCTTGTACGTACGTACGTACGTACGTATGTATGTATGTATGTATGTATGTATGCATATATGCATATCTATCTATCTATCTATCTATCTATCTATCTATCTATCTATCTATCTATCTATCTATACTCACACATATATACACACAAAACATACGAACGTACATACATACAAACATGCCTACTCAGAAACAAACATACACACGCACACGTACATACACACACACACACATGCTCGGGTGCACACACGTACGTATAAATATCCAAATTATATTGCTGTATACATGTGAGTTTGTGTATCGAAGGAGAATGCACAGGGAAACAACAAGAGAGAGAGAGAGAGAGAGAGAGAGAGAGAGAGAGAGAGAGAGAGAGAGAGAGAGAGAGAGAGAGAGAGAGATAAAGAGAGAGATAGAGATAAAGAGAGAGAGAGAGAGGGATAAAGATAGAGAGAGAGGGGGGGGGCGGATAAGAGAGAAAGAAAGGTATACGAATGCATTTCATATACGCTTCTATATATGTTTGTTGAACACTACACGCATGATTAACTATGAATAATTTAAAGTTTTATTAGAAACCATTAAAATATTCTAGTTTAAAAATATTATATAATTGGATATTAAAAAAAGAATCTTTTATGCAGCAGTATTAATATGATTTTAAAAATTTTGTTATATTTTATTTACAGATTTGAGAAGTGGTGTTGAAGTATCAAATTTGGTTTGCAAGTTATAGTAATAAAATCTAACAGGGGTTTTCCCATGAGACAAAGCGGCATTATCCGTATTTAAATAGTGTTTGATGAAATAATCGCTTCGTATTTGGGCACAAAACCAGCAATTTTTGAGAAAGGTTTAGTTTAAGTAGGAGCAATCCTTTTCAAGCGGACTGCTCCACTATAGACAATTTAAAGTAAGTTTTCGTTAGGTGTACCATTCAGAAAACCCCGTGGGCCGAAGTTTGACCATGACTGGTTAAGACGAGACAAAAGAACACTACAGTGGTTGATATTTCATTTCATCCACCTCAGAAAGAAAGATAAATGGTAAAGCTATGGGTAGGGTTTGACCTCAGCACGTAAAGAAGAAGAAGAAGAGTTATTGCAAGGAACTTTTCCGTTGCTCCAACGATTCGGCCAACTCGACACTATTTCAGCAAATAAAAATTTCAAATTTTGGCACATTGCCAGCAGTTTTTGAGGGGTGTTTTTGACGTCAGTTACATCAACAGTTCTTGACTGCTACTTATCTTATCGACCCCCGAAAGGATCAAAGGCAAAGTCAATCACAGCGGAATTTGAACTCAGAATATAAAGACGGACGAAATTGCCACTAAGCTAAAGGCACTGCCAGTTCACCACCTTATATTTCAGGAAATACTACTAATGATAAATAATGATTCTTTTTATATAGTAAAAACTCAATAAGGCCTGAAATTTTGTGGGGGAGGCCTAGTTGTTTATATCGACCCCAGCGCTCAACTGATACTTATTCATCAACTGGGGGTTGAAATGCAAAAGATGAAATGCAAAACAGACAATGGTAGAATTTGAACTCAGAATGTAAAGACGGACGAAATGCCGCAAAACATTGTGTCCATGGTGTTAATTATTCTACCAGCTCGCTGCCTTATATAGTTATAATGATTTTGCATAATGATTTTAAAAATATTCAGAAGGCCTAACATTTTCAGGAATAGATTACGGGATTAATATCAGCTCCAGTACTTGGTTAGTTGTTGGTGATGAAAGTCAAACTTGACCTTGATGAGATCTGAAGTACAGATGAAAATTAAGGAACGTAACTAAATATCGAAAAACATTTTGTTTTTCTACTCTGTCGATTCTGCCTATCCATAACATATAACATACTAACAGTACAAGTAACAAAAATCAACATCTCACACGGTGACTGATCTCATTCACCAGCGGAAGTGTAATAATAACAATAACGATGTTGATGATGATGGGGATAATAATAATAATAATAATAATAATAATAATAATAATAATAATAATAATAATAATAATAATAATAATGACAACAACAACAACAACAACAACAACAGCAACAGATGATGATGATGACGGTAAAAATGAAAATAATAAAGATAAAATAATACTAATGATATTATCACCCTCCTC
>NC_068981.1:96729569-96730505 GCF_001194135.2 Octopus bimaculoides | reverse complement strand
ATATATGTATGTATATATGAATGTGTGTATGTGTGTGCGTGTGTGTGAGCATGTATGTATGAAAGCATATATCTGGGTGCGTGTGTAATGTATAGTATTTCAAAATACGTGTCATTTTATCCTCATTTAGAAAAATAGATAATAGGGTTAAAGTACAGATTTTATCGCTCAGAGGACAGAATAAAAATTTTACTTATCAGAATAATTTCTTATCCTGTTCGACTTTTATTAGGTCGTCGAGTATGAAATTTGTAGAAAAGAAAAAAGTTTGCTAATGTTTTATAAATACAAGGAATAGTTTTATTCATCAAAGTATGCACCCATATTGTCAATACCCTTTTGCCATTTCATTCCAGCTGTAGCTTGTCCAGCCAGAACTGTAAAAGCCTGACAATCTAGAATCAATAGAATCTTGGAAGGCCTGTTTTACAGCATCGTCGGAGTTAAATTTTTTTCCTACCAAAATGTTATCCAAATTCTGGAAGAAGTGGTAGTCAGTGGGGGCAAGATCGGGTGAGTATGGTGGATGATGGAGAACTTCCAACTCCAACTCCTGTAGTTTCGCCAATGTCATTTTTGCGATGTGTGGTCTGGTGTTGTCTTGCAATAAAATAGGAGTTGATCTGTTGATTAATCTAGGCTGTGTTTTTGTAAGTATCTGCATCATTCGGTCCAGTTTGCTGCAGTAAACTTCTACCGTGATTGATGAGCCAGGTTTAATGAAATCATAATGGATCACACCTGCGCCAGTCCACCAAACACACACTATCAGCTTCTTTTGATGAATTTCTTGGACTATGTTTTGGTGGCTCGTCTTTGTCCAACCGTTGTGCTGAACGTTTACGGTTGTTGTATTGGATCCATTTCTCATCACGTTACAATTCGATTCATTTTTGTGACGAGAAAGTAGCATAATGCAGGCTTCCAAACGTTGCT
>NC_068981.1:96723937-96725450 GCF_001194135.2 Octopus bimaculoides | reverse complement strand
TATATATCTGTATATATATATATGTATATAAGGGATGACCACTAGGTGGACATCCAATATGCTAGAAAGTGGTCATCAACAACCCAACCACAAAGAAAAATAATGCGAAATTTTTCTGCAGAACATTATTTTTCTTTGTGGTTGGGTCGTTGATGACCTCTTTCTAGCATATTGGATGTCCACTTAGTGGTCATTCCTTATACACGTGTAATACAATTTTTTCTGAGTTTTCAGATTTTTTTTATATGCTAGGCCACTTGGTTTTAAATTGAATTAATATTCAATTTATCACCCTATCTATATAAATAATAATTTATGTATACATATATGTATATATATATATATACATAATAGTATATATATATGTGTATATTGTGCGTGTGTATACATGGATATATGTATGATATGTAGGTTTGGTACTATAAACAGGAATAATAGAACTCAGTATGCCAAAGAAGGACCTATATACTTTTATATTTAGCTGTAATGTCACTCCAGAGTCCCGTGCCGACCTTAGGTTTACCTATATACTTGCATGTATGTTGTATCTGTGTGTGCGTGTGTGTATATGTATATAGGCTGATTGATAGATAGAGGGATTAACAGTTAGATATATTATATATGATTTACATACATGTGTGAGTGCCCGTGTGCGCGAATGCCATTGCGTATGTGTGTGTGTGAGTATATTTGCAATTATGAATGGCTGCATTGTATGTCTTAGTAACATTTTCTAGTATACTAACAAGGTCTGAAATTTTAGTGGTCGGGTGGTGACCCCAAGACTAAGCTGGTACTTATCGTATGGAGCTGAACGAACGAAATACGCAGTCGACCTTGGAGAAATAAATGAATAAATAAATAAATAATGATAACAATAATAACAATAACAATGATAATAATAATAATAATAATAATAATAATAATAATAATGATAATAATGATGATGAACATGGAGCAGTATGAACATACACATGTAATTGTTAAGAACGATAAGCATAAAAGTGTTATAATTTTATGTATATTGCATATGCTTCAGTGTTTTCCTCAATCTAAAATATGTTAAAACGTTTCAAAACTATAGATAGAAACGAATATATATATATGTATATATATACATATATATATATATATATACTCTATTTACTCTATTCAGACTAAAAGTAAAAAACCTATTTGACCCATATACCTAGGGCTATAATTCCTCAACATTAATTCCTCAACATTTTGATAGTAATAAAATGACCTGATACTACTATGACCAGTGAAACCTCTAGATTCTAATACTTTTATAGCCTTGTCCATGCATACTGCTTACACCTTCCCTCTCTTTAGAAGTAATTGTCCCTTTGCTATCACCACTAGATAAGAAACAATAGAATTCTGAGACAGTTAAAACTTTTGTCTAGAATCAATTACTAGCCTGATAGACCCTGCTATGTCAAGATGGACTTATATATTCTTCCTCTGCTCTCTCCCACTTGGTTTTAATATGTTGCCACATTTGTAATAT
>NC_068981.1:96721274-96723057 GCF_001194135.2 Octopus bimaculoides | reverse complement strand
TATATATATATATATATATATATATATATATATATATATGTATATGTGAAATGTACACATCCATATAGACATAGCCAAAACTAGTAAATCTAATTTCTATTCAAGTGATATTAAGGGCCTTAAACAATGAACGATAACAGAATAAACAAATTACTGCGAATAGATTTACCAGTTAAGAGTGACTCCGAGGTTTCACTCATATATGCATTGTTAAAAATAGTGAATTGTTTTTTCTAGAGGACCCGTTAACATGCGTGGGTCACAAAAGCAGTTTTCCCCAGTGAGAGAATTTACTGAGGCCAACAACAAGCAAAATGTTATTCTAAGATAACATTTTTAATATTATCTATCTATCTATCTATCTATCTATCTATCTATCTATCTATCTATCTATCTATCTATCTATCTGTCTATCTATCTATCTATCTATCTATCTATCTATCTATCTATAACGAAATATGTAAAATGATACATACATATCTATCTACACGCGCACGCATACGCACGCACATGCAATCACACACACACACAAGTACGCACATACACACACACACACATACACAATCGCCTGTACGCGAACACAGACACATATATACACACATACAAACACGAACCAATATACATGTGTTAATATGCATGTATGTGTGTGTGTTAATGGTTGTGAGTGCGTAAATGTATATCTATCTCTCTCTGTATGTATAAATATATGTATATCTATCTATCTATATATGTGTATATCTCTCTCGCTATGTATATATATATATATATATATATATATATATATATATAATATAGATTTAATCAAAAGATTAAATGTGGTACTTAAAATGTTTGAGGCACCAGAATTTGGTAGGGTAAAAACCACATCTACATGTATATATATAGATGTATATCTGGGTACAGGACGTCACAAAAAAACGTGGACAAAACGAGAAACAGGCATACATTCTGACACAAATACATATATCATATATTAGAATATTATCTATTATAAAATATGTCGGGGAATTTATAATAAATTTGAAGGTACTGAATGCGTCAATGTTCTTCTTCAGTTACTTTAAAACGCAATATCAATTTTAACATGTATATGCTTGAATGTGTACATACATGCATACATACATACATACATACGTACGTATGTACGTACATACATACATACATACATACATACATATATATACACATACATACATAAATTTTGTTCTGATGAAGAATTGTGTAGTATTACTTTAAAGATATTATTATTATTATTATTATTATTATTATTATTATTATTATTATTATTATTATTGTTATCGTTGTTAGCATTATTATTAATCATGTGCATATGCATATATATATATGTGTATATACACACACACACACACACACATATATATATATATATTTACATACATACATACATGCATACATACACATATTGCATATATGTATGCATATAGATAGATAAAAATATGTCTACGTGGATGGATGCTAAGAACTCACATGCTATTTCATATGTAAAAATATAGAGAACTGTGTTTATTATAATCCTCAGATAATAATTTTATAGTTTGTAACAGACGATACTCGGAGGAACACTAGTTTGTTTTTACTGCTCTCCTGGTGACGCAGAAAACATATTCCAGGAAAATATTATTACACTGACGTAAAACAATTTTAATCCTTTTTTCTCAAATTTGTGATTTGCATTTGCTGACACCTCACGTTATGTATGTATGTATGGATCTCTCTCTCTCTCTCTCTCTCTCTCTCTCTCTCTCTCTCTCTCTCTCTCTCT
>NC_068981.1:96716221-96718371 GCF_001194135.2 Octopus bimaculoides | reverse complement strand
TGTACTTGGGGATGGTCATATTGCCAGTTTAGCCAATAAAAACACACGCACTGTATATTTGGTGTTAATTTGCTTCAGCTTTATATTACATTAATCTTAATCTTATTTCGGCCAGAGTTCTTTCGTCACACTTCTGTGACCTCATCAGTGGTCCTTTGTTTCCTTCCTTCTTATGTATATGCATATCTGTCTTTTTTAACCTTCTATATATCTTTTACTCTTTTACTCTTTTACTTGTTTCAGTCTTTTGACTGTGGCCATGCTGGAGCACCACCTTTAGTCGAGCAAATCGACCCCAGGACTTATTCTTTAGAAGCCTAGTACTTATTCTATCGGTCTCTTTTGCCAAACCGCTAAGTTACGGGGACATAAACACACCATCATCGGTTGTCAACCGATGTTGGGGGGACAAACACAGACACATAAACACATACATATAGATATACATATATACGACAGGCTTCTTTTCAGTTTCCGTCTACCAAATCCACTCACAAGGCTTTGGTCGGCCCGAGGCTATAGTAGAAGACACTTGCCCAAGATGCCACGCAGTGGGTCTGAACCCGGGACCATGTGGTTGGTAAGCAAGCTACTTACCACACTGCCACTCCTACGCCTCTATCTATCTATCTATCTATCTATCTATCTATCTATCTATCTATCTATCTATCTATCTATCTATATGTCTGTGCGTGGGTGTGTGTTTATACGTATGTTTGCATAAGTATTCGTATTTAACTTATAAATTTTAACCCAAAAACATTTCTGTTGTTTATCATCATCATCATCATGTTTAGTGTCTGTATGTATGATTTTAGGCATCCAAACACATACACTTATGCCTGCATCAATACTTCGATACATATATGCACACACATACACTAAAGCACATATACATGCATATATTAAACATACACATATACATACCATATATACACAAAAATTCACGACCTGAGTTCGAGTTCATTGTTCTTCATACACACAGGCTCACGTGCACACACGCACGCACATATGTGCATGCATATGTTCATACATGTACATGTATACGCTAATATTCTATATATTTATATATGCACATTATACACTTATATGTATATATTAATAATATCTATATGTATATGCACATGCACATAGATACGTGGGTATATTTGTATACTTGTATGTACTTGAACTAGCGTTGCGAGCAGAGTTGGTACAGAAACAATTGTAACGATATGCTAAACAATTTCTTTGTTTTATTATTTGGATTATATATTTGAATACATGCATACAAACATGCATAGCGCTTGATTAACCCTTAAGCAAAATAAGCTCGTGCTTAGGGCATCGAAGGAAGAGTGGGTACAACAGAAATTGTAAATAGTTTACGGTACATTAGAAAATCGTTTTAAACTTGCTAAAATAAACATTATTGAGTGTGCTTTTGCAAATGTAGACATCACCTTTCGTATATTTTTAACATTAACAGTCACAATTTGCTCAGCTAAGCGTTCATTTTCTCAGTTGAAGTATATTAAAAATCTCGTCAGAACAACTGTGCAACAAGGCCGGCTGGATGTTACGTAAGATTAATTTTGAAGATCTGTTGAAAGACTTTGCAATTAAAGAAAGTTGGAGAAAACTTTCCAAATATAAATTAAGTGGAAGTATACAAAAATGAATATTCTTTTCCACCTTACGGTTAGTTTTGTTTTATTTAGAAAAATAAAAATTTATTTTACAGTTTATTATTGTTTATATTTTGGATTCCATCTATGAGGGGACACTAAAAGCTTTTTAAAAGTTCTTAGGGGCTGTATAGGCCTTAATCCGGCCCTGATACATATATGCATTCATACATATTACATACATACATTCATACATATATATGTATGTATGTATACATAAATATATATACACATATATGTATACATATATACATACATATATATATACATACAAATATGTATATATACATACAAACAAACATACATATATATATACACACACATATATATATATATATATATATATATATATATATACATGCATATGTACACAAGTACGTCCGCATCTATATTAATAAACGTATATATATATGTGTATAGATATATGTATATATATATGTATATATATATATGTATATATATGTATATATATATATATATATA
>NC_068981.1:96714789-96715908 GCF_001194135.2 Octopus bimaculoides | reverse complement strand
TATATGGATATTGGTATATATGTGTATATATATATATATATATATATATGTACACACACGCATATGTATATATATAGATATTCATAATTATAAAAATGTAGGGAATCTGCGTGTGTGTATAAAGATAAAAGCGTATATCTAAAAATGTCTATAGGGATATAAATATATATTTGTGAGAGTAGCTTTTTTTTTCTTTTACCTTTAACTTCTTTTAATCGTTTGAACTGTGCGTACAAATCGGTCCCAGTATTTATGTTGAAGGCTTGCTCTTTTTTCTATCGTACTCTTTTGGTGAATCGCTAAATTGAGCGGATATAAGTAAACCAACACCGATATTTAAATATATGTGCATATGCACGTGCCCTTGTTTTAAAAAGAACTTTGCTGCACAATTTTATAAGAAATAAAACAAAAATGATTATACGTCCGTATCATGACAAGGTTTATATGTTATATGTACATATACCTACATGCATGCATGCATACAAACGTACATAATACACACATCAATATCTATCTATCTATCTATCTATCTATCTATCTATCTATCTATCTATCTATCTATCTATCGATCTATCTCATCATAGAATATACAAACACTGGTTTATCGTTGGGACCAGTCCAGCTTCCTATAATCCAACGTACATATTGGGATTAAAATAGCATATTGGAACAATTGTTGGTGATAAACGATATACAGCTCGAAGCAAGTAATAAAAAGACAAAAGATAGACAGTTATTTATATGTAGCACTAAAATATAAGTAAAGGCATATATAAAAGCAAACACAAAATGTAGCATCAAAACATATACTGACATAGATGCATGTTGCCACTCATCTCTCTGACTGGAAATTCGGTACTTTACGATTCCACCATGTACGTATTAACTCTTCATGCTTAATTGTTGATGACAGTTTCTACTTTGTTGATGTGTGCAACTGCACAACAAACCGCAGAAATTTTTGAAACAGCTGTAAAGATTTGTTACGGATTATATTTCTTTGCAAGATAAGTTTTTTGTTTACATCTATCAACATATTTTATAAATGATTACATGCTATATATAAACGCCAATTTGTTGTCTATCTTCTGTACACGCATTCGTACATATTGTATA
>NC_068981.1:96708999-96714689 GCF_001194135.2 Octopus bimaculoides | reverse complement strand
TGCTAATTCTGAAATCAAAACTGCCCTATGTTCTAAATTCGAGACAATGTAGTCAAGTGAAGCAATTGTTTCTGAAATCACACTGAACCCAAGTCTTATCAACAATAAGATTCAGGATATGCACAATATTGCATCATATCACTAATTGATCCAGATTCTTAAAACTTATCGAACACAGTAGGTGGTGAATTGGCATTTATTCTGACTCATTGCATTCTGAGTTCAAATCCTGCCAAGGTCATCTTAGTCACACATTCTTTCTGAGTTGATAAAATCTACCAAACCAAGGTGGTGAATTAGCAGAACTATAACAATGTCCGACTAGGTGTCTTGCAGTACTTGTTCTGGCTGTTCCAACTCCAAATCTCATGGTTTATGTGGGTTTTAGATCTAATCCATCACTTAGGTGTGGTTGTGTGGCAAGAAGCATGCTTCCTAACCACATGGTTTTGGGTTCAGTCATACTGCACAACACCTTGGGCATGTGTCTTCTATTATAGCTCTGGGCCAGCCAAATCTGTGAGTGAATTTGGAAAATGGAAACTGAAAGCCTGTCATACATACATATAAGCAAGTGTATGTGTGTGTGTTTTACTGTCTCCTTGATTTGACATCATATGATACTTGTAAATGAGTGTCACCATCATGCGGTCTCCCTCGTTCCCAATCTTCTATGAAAACATGTCTAGTCATGGGGGGAATATTACCTTGCTTGAAAACAGGTAAGATTTGGTAACAGGAAGGGCATCCCGCCATAGAAAATCCACCTCAACAAATTCCATCTGACCCACGAAAGCATGAAGAGGTGGAATGTAAAAACAATGATGATGATGACGATGATAAAGTACTCTGGTACCTTCGGGGCTTTTAGCAGACTTCACTCTGTTGTAAGCATTCAAACCAGGTCTAAATTTAAGGAAATCTCCCTCCTTCCATCCCAGTAATCTCGGAGGGTCAAGAGCTCATGATGCTGCCTTTCCCACCACCTGACTAAAAGATTGAAAAGTACAATGATAAACAAAAACTAAAGTATCCTGAAAACATTAGATATAGCATTTTTTTAAAGCTAAAGATAACATAGAAAATGAATCCCCAATAAATGACTTAAAGCTTGCATTTTCAGGACAACAAATTAGGTAATTTTAGTAATATGGCAACTTCTCCCACATTCTTAACATTATAAAAACAGGTAGTCATAAATGTAGAAGCATTGCTTACACCAGATAGTATTCTACTATACAAATCACCCTAACAGCTAACTTTGGGTTCAGTTCAATTACTTTTTCGTGACTAGATAGATACTTTATACCACTTGATTTCTTATTTAAATGATTTTACGCAGGGTCTTTCCTGTTAGTATTTGTGTAAAACTTGTTTGGAGCAATGTTTCATTTCTAGTTGATCTTTCCTACTATAGTTTAGGACACCATTGTTAAGTTGACACATCTATATTTAAGTAGGGCAATAGAAACCATTGACATGTTACTGTAGTGCTTATGTAAATAAGACAAACAACAATCCCCATTATACTCAGCTTGCTTAATTCTCATAGCTTTGAAATTTTGATGATGTAATTGTATATTTTTAGAATGACACTATAAAATAGGCATGAGAATCCAGATCTGGCTGGTTTGAACATAAAACAGGTAGAATATTTTGGCTGGAAATGACCAGTTTAAATGTTAGAGTTAATGACCAGTTTAAATGCTAAAGAGTTAATGTCAGTTGAATAGTTTGATAAGATTCAATGAGCCAGAGGACAGTGTTGAACTCCAATGCTTGCTTTAGCATGGTTTCTATGGTTGGATGCCCTTTCTAATGCAAATCACTTAACAAAATATATTGGACGTTTTTTTTCTGTGGCACCAAGTAACTCACAAGATAAGAAGCCTTTGACAGAAAGTGGGTGCTTTGCATCAAGTATGAACGAGAGACAGGAACAAGTGTCTTGTAGAGGAGATATATAGGTACCCCAGCAGAAAAAAAGGGGAATGGTGGCAGTGGAGATTAGGTGTCAGGGCATACCTTCAAGGTACAAAGTGGATAAAGGACGAGAATTGATAAGGGCTAGGTGGGTAGGTTTGTGAGTGAGTGAAAGAAGAGCGATAGAGATATGGACAGGGGTGAATGGTGAATATGGGTGGTCAATGGCAAATCTCAGTTTGGGGAAAGTGAAGAAAATAGGAGTGTATCAAAGAAGAGGGGAGTAATCGGTAGCAAAACATAAATGAGGATGTGGAGAGCAACTGTATAATAAAACCATAGATACATGAAGAACGGAGATGATATAAAGTATGTGGGGGGGGGGGAGAAAGAGAAAGAGAGAGAGAGAATACGCATAGTGATAGAGACAGACACACAGGGGTACCACAAAAGAGGAGATAGAATATGTGCCTTCCTGCTCACATATAATTACAGTAGCTGAGGAAATAGTGCTGTGGTTAGATGGATGAAGGCTGGATGGGTGTTGCAAAAGTGAGTTGTGGGGAAAGCTTGACAGATACAGATTGAATGCAAGGGCAGAGATATTAATGATATGCTTTTGAGTTTTCTTGAGCACAGCAAGTTGCCAATTATCTTGGTCCTTTGTCATATCCACAAGGTTCAACACAACCCTGAGGTTGGTCATTACTGATTTGTTTCATGTCTTCCTGGGTCTCCCTCTTCCACAAGTTCCATCTACCTATAGCGATCAGCATTTCTTTTTGCAGCTGTCCTCAACCACACACATCACATGATTATACTTGTGCAATCTTCCCTTTTACACATCACATCTGATGCCACATATGCCCAATGTTTCTCTCAGCACATTTGGAATTAGTTATATATGCACACTGACATTGCACATCCAGCAGAGCATGCTAGCTTCATTTCTTTCTATCTAGCATTGCTGCTCATGCATAAGCATCACACAATCTCTGGCATTCATTCTATTGGGATAGACTTAAACAAACCAACACTGGTTGTCAAGTGGTGGTGGTGGTGGTCGTGGTGAGGAAACTAAGCACAAAGACACCCTCACTCACACACATGTATATATACAACAGGCATCCATACAGTTTTCATCTACCAAATTCACTAACAAGACACTGATTGACCTGGGGCTACAGTAGTAGACACTTTCCCAAAGTGCCATGCAGTGGGACTGAATCCAAAGCTATGAGATTTCAAAGTGAACTTTTTAACCACACTGCCATGTATGTATATACATAAATGTGCATGTGTGTGTGTGTATATATATATATATATATATATATATATATATATATATACATACATACACACATACACACACACACACATGTGTATATGTATATGTGTGTGTGTGTATGTATGTGTATATACACATATACACATACATACATGTACACACAAATACATAAGTATATATACACATACATATGTGTGTGCATAAGTTTACATTATATGTTCTCCCATCAAAATGTTGAGCATTAAATGGTGACTTTTATTAACATCTTAAATTGTCTGGTAGTTCTGTGCTTTCGGAGGAAAATGGGATTTAAAAAAAAAGGCATTATTTGAAAGACAGATAAGAGTTAACAAAGAGAAGGGTATCTAGCTGTAAAAAGAATGCCTCAATATGTATTCATATGTATTCATCCAGCTTACATAAGTATGAGAAAGAAAAAAAAAAATGAACATAAAATTGAACAAATAAACATTTTGAAACAGTTATGAACAACCTGTGACCTACAAGATTCTTTGAATGGGCACACATTACTTTACTAGTTTCAGCTAGAGGGCTGTGGCCATGCTGGGGCACTGTCATTAGCTCTGCTACACTTTTACTACTTGAAACCTCCTCTGATATGTGACATTTGGTGAATGAGGGAGTTTGATGTTGCTCATCTGCATTTCTTGCTGCAAGGTTAGGGTTCATCTGGAACTCTTGACAGGAGAAGATTCAGTTTTATTATGAAGATGCCTACATCCACTCCATGTAGGTCACTCAGGCTTTTTGAGGGAATATTGAAGGCCCTTGAAATCCAAGCTGTTGCAGTATCTAGTCCTGTATCTTGATTGCAATGTTGGGATTTTTGGTACTATGCAGTAGCACCCCATTCTGCTGTTTGTGTATGAAAAATTACCTTTAACTTTTTTTTTAGTAGTGTGGCCCACCTACAATTGAACTTATGTCTCATGCAGCCCTCTTTTCAAGAAAGGTTGCCCAAGCCTGTTCTAAAAGCTTGAAAGAACAAAACAAAAAAAGACAAAAAAAAAAACACTTGATTTTTTTTTTTTGCAACTGAAACGAAAACTTTTCTTCATATTTTTTATTTATTTTCTTGATTGATATTTTTCTTCCCCTTAATATAACAATTGTTTAATAATAATAACTTTGAAATTCAGGTCCAATATGTACAAATATAGAGAGAAAGAAACAGAAAATAGTCAGTCACAGGTGGCATTCGACCAAATAGACAAGTGTGAAGTAGAGTTTAACAGAAATAACCTCAATTGGACAACATGCTTGACAAACAGTGTTGTGGAGGAGTTATAGGCTGTTGGAGGGTCAGTGAATGGGTGGAGAAGACGGTTTATTAAAATAGGAAGAGGAAGAGAAAGAGAGGGAGAGAGAGAGAGAGAGGACAAAATAAGATAACAGAAATAAAAATAACAATGTTAGTAAAGAAATTGAGGGAAAGATGGAGTACAGGTAGGGAAAATCAAATTGGAAAGTTAATTTGTGTGTTTGTATGGAAGTGGGGAGTGAGTGAGCAGCTGAGGACAGGAAAGCTACAACCAAAAATATTATGGTCTGGTGTAAGTACATACATACTCTAGTGAACATATCACGCTATAGACAGTGCTTTACAGTCACATCAGGCTGGATGCAACATTATGTAGCAACAAAGATAGCAACAACAACAATAGTAGTAGTAGTAGTAGTAGTAGTAGTAGTAGTAGTAGTAGAAGCAGTGATGGTGGTGGGTTGAGGAGAAGGGAAAGGAGAGAATTAAGAAGTCGCATTAATTATCCATGTCCTGCAAGAGAAATCTGACTTTTAGCGTTTAAAAACCACTGTTGCCATCAAACACCATCATTGGGTCCTTATCCGGTGATGACGACAACAACAACAACAACAACAGTGATGATGTTGAGAAGTCTCCTCATCAAACCTCAAGTATCCAACACACTACTATTGTCTTGCATGTTAAATCCTTTCCTAGTATTAAGTTCCATATTGCAACACGGATATAAGTTCTGGTAATAAGTTGTCAAAGGAGCAAGGTAAGGGGGGACGTGGGGGGTGGGGGTGGAATGTGGAGATTGAAAGACTTGCTGAAGTTGTTCATCTAATAGCTGCAAATCTGTGAATATTAGGCTTTGAGAAATATCTGAAATAGATAAAAAGAAAGTGCATTAAATATTGAAACAAAAAAAATAATACAAAAAATGTTTATATATATAATTTAACTATTTCTCCATAGACTGGAACAATGAGGAACAGCCTTAATTCATTTTCAAACCTTATTGGATTCTCACCAAGTATCTACATCACATGACCAATCCTAAACATAACAGCCAATCTCTCTCTCTCTTTCTCTCTCTGTATGTATGTGTGTGTAATACAATTTTTTCTGAATTTTCAGATTTTTTTATATGCTAGGCCACTTGGTTTTAAATTGAATTAATATTCAATTTATCACCCTATCTCTCTATATATA
>NC_068981.1:96703492-96705211 GCF_001194135.2 Octopus bimaculoides | reverse complement strand
CACACACACACACACGTGTGTGTATGTGTATACATATATGTGTATGTGTGTGTGTGTGTGTACACACAATTATTTTTGGGGAATGGTGAAGCTCGAAGTGGATAAAGCTGGTAAGAATAAAGTTTCTAAAATGGATAGAAAAATCTAAAAGATTTCTTTGCTCAATAGTAGATGATCTGTCATTTTTAAAGATGTGGGTTCAGCTTCAATTTTTCCTACCCAAAGATTTTTTTAAAACACAGGTATCACAGGTAGATTAACAGATAGAGTAGTCTTTGTATGTGGAAGATGTGCAGGAACAATAAGCACTAAGATCTCACAGGAATTAGATTCTCTCAAATGCCCAGGAGGCTCTCTTGAGGTTGTAGATAGTTTCTGGTACCTCGATGACCAAATTAGCAATGGTGGAGGATCCTCTGAAAGCATTGTTTCTAGAATAAGAATTAGGTGGAGGAAGTTCAGAGAGATATTACCTCTGTTGGCAACAAAGGCCTCTCTCTCAGAGTGAAAGCTAGACTATATGATACTTATGTACAAATGGCTATACTCCATGTAGTGAGACATGGGCTCTGAATGCTGAAGATGTGTGTAGACTGGAGAGAAACGAAAGTAGTATGCTCTGTTGGATGTGCAACATGAGTGCACATGTAAAACAAAGTGCAAATGTATTGAGAGAAAAGTTGGGCATAAGAGGAATCAAATGCAGCATGCAAGAGAGAAGAAGACTATGTTGGTTTGGACATGTGATGCATATGAATGAGGACAGCTGCATAAAGAAGTGCTGATCACTGAAAGTGGATGGTACCTGTGGAAGAGGGAGACCCTGGAAGGCATGGGATGAAGTGGTAAGGACTGATCTCAGGAAGTTGGACCTCATGGAAGAAATGACCATAGACCGAGATATCTAGCGAAATTAAGTTCTTGAGAAGACCCATCCACATCAGCGAAACTAAGTTCTAGAAGCACTGTGTAGAAAACCGCTCACACTCTACCACAACAAACCAAACTACGTCTCTACATCCCTTCTCTTCCTCACATTTCTGCTTTATGTACTATGATTACCTCCCACTCCCCAATCTTTCTTGTCCTCTTGGCCTGGTGTCACTCTATCATTGCTCTCTGCTTGCCCCTGACCTGTGCATTCTATCCACATGCCTTATCTCACTCTATTATTGCCATCTGCTAGCCCCTGACCTGGGTGTTCCACCCACACGTAACAAGAAAACTTTTACCTCACCCTACCTCAACAAACCAATTTACATCTCTCCCTTTTCTCACATTTCCTTCATTCACTATGCCTAGCTCTCACTCCCCAATCCTGTCTTCACACCTCTGTCTTTCTGTATCACTGCTATCTCTATATATACCCAGGTCTTTCGCCACTTACTCGCACTCCCTTCACAATATCTTGTCACTAATATTATTCCTATACTAGGAATGACCAATTTTAAATACTATTGGAACTTACAAGGTACTGGAATCTTATATGCATACCATTCTACCTAAATAATGGATCTACAGATGCAATATCCCTGCATATCTCATGTCTATTTTCATTCTTCCACTTCACTCTCTGTTTCATATCTTATCTAAAAGTAACTATTGCTTAACCATTTTCTCACACCGTCTCCAATGAAGGGATATATAAAATATCCCAGAAACAGCTGTAAGACCTTCTATTTATAAATGTTCTAAAGTCTTTCACAGCCTTGGATTTTT
>NC_068981.1:96696255-96703279 GCF_001194135.2 Octopus bimaculoides | reverse complement strand
AGTTATAGTGGCACTGTAAGTTCACTGATCAAAAATTCAGCAGTAATTGCTGCATTTTATCACACAGGTGAAGCACACAAAACTTGTTTTAACCCTTTAACATTTAAACGGACCATATCTGGCCCAAATATTCTACCTGTTTTATGTTCAGACCAGCTAGATCTGGCCTCTCACACCTACTCTACAATGTCATTAAAAAAATACTTAACTACATTATCAAAATCTTGAAGCTACAAGATAATGATAATTTAAAACAATCATCATCATTTAACTTCTGTTTTCCATGCTGGCATGGGTTGGACAGCTTGACAGGTTCCTGCCAGCTGAAGAGCTGCCCAGGCTCCATGTCTGTTTTGGCACGGTTCCTACAACTGGATGCCCTTCCTAATGCCAACCACTTTACAGAGTGTACTGAGTGATTTTATGTAGCACTGAATATGAACAAATAAACATTACACTTGACAGAGTAATGCAAATGCCAAAAGATTAAATAACTAAACAGAAACTGGGGTCACAATAATTTTATAAGTGTTGGTCAGCAGCAGAATAACCTGTGAACCCTTCCTAACA
Organism: Octopus bimaculoides; assembly: GCF_001194135.2. NCBI lineage: Eukaryota > Metazoa > Mollusca > Cephalopoda > Octopoda > Octopodidae > Octopus > Octopus bimaculoides. The sequence goes on along the minus strand of NC_068981.1, from coordinate 96,702,709 downwards.
TTCATCACATCTCAACTGAAAATGGGAGTTCTTTAAAAATAGATGGTATTTTCACTGAGAAAAAGACTGTTGACAGTAAAAAGTACTTTATTGCAGACACAAGAAGTTGTAAAGCTAGATTTCAGAGGCGGTGAGATGGGATCAAGACAGTTGGTGACGTGTTGCAGTGCAGTCGTGAATAACTTCATGATAAATGTGTCATCAACATTATCATCATTTAGATGGTCCTCTTCAGCACAGCATCTGGCTACTTGTGGTCTTTTGTCGGTCCAACCTCTTGAGATCAGCCATCACTATACCTTCTCAGTCTTCTTTCATAGTTTCCTGTCACGTAGATCACTTGGCACTTTTTGACTCAATCATCATCCTCCATACACATCACATATTTGTGCCAGATAAGACTTCTCTAGTACATTACATAAACTCCTCTGATACAGCTTGGAGAACCATAACAAATAGGAGGGGATTAAGAACTGAACCCTGATATACAACAACTGCCTGCATATTAAATTCCTCACCAAACTCACTGTTAACTCTCGCCAATTACATTTTAGATGATGGATAATGAGATGAAAATGAAAGAAATTTAATATAAAATTCCCTCAAATCACTGTAATGTTGTTGTTGCCAATACTTACTTTTTCTTTATACTGCAAGCCTTTACTTTTACTTGGTCGTCCTTTAATAATAGCATAACAGAAGAGAGTAACGACCATCACAAACAGGAAATAACTGGTATGCATCAAATGTAGGTTGATAACTGACCGGTCACGCTAACAATTTAAAAGAAATTTTAAAAACAGGTCAGATAAAGTGTATAAATAAGAAGCAAAGGGAATACTTTTAATTATCATACAGTTTCTTAAATAATATTAAAAATAATTACTCTGCACAGTCCTTATTCACTCATAATAACATCATGCTGAAAATCCCTTTTTATATCAAATATAGAAAGGGATTGATTTTCAGTATGATGTCACTATAACATCTAACATACAACAATTTGCACTTAACCTTAACTATTATATTTCCTGCATACAAGTCAATGCAGTGTGTAGTGTAAACATACAACCATCATCACTATCTTTTGAAATCTTGCTGCATTTCACATGGAAGTTTTAGTCCTTCAAAGTCATCTTGGTATATAAGTCAACCTACCTTTTTCAGCAATAAATTTTGGTCTGAAAAATTCGACTTGTATGCCAGGAAATATGGTTTACTAACCTCATCCAGTTATTCCTATACAACAGTCTTAAGAAAGCTTGTAGATCTTTTGAACACTATTCATCTTTATCAAAACAAAATAATGGTACAGGTAGCAGAATACTAGACCAGATATTGCACTGCATTTCATCCAGTGACTTACGTTTCTAACTTCAAAACATGCTAGAATTAATTTTGCTATTTATTTGTTTAGTGATTGATAAAATGTCAGTAACTTATTATACCTCCTGCCTGTCCCAGCTTTTAATTAAAATAAATCATTACAAGAGGGAAATAAAGTTCAGCATACCAGTGAGAGCATCACAGTTAAAGTGGGGTCAAGATTGTAGCGGACATTGATCAAGGGTTTATTCCGGCACCAGACATAACTGTCAGATAAGGCAGTGTTACGGCCAATCATGCGAGCATGATATTCAACACCAGTTTCATTCACTCCATAACAGGCACTGGGTTTCCTGAGTGTTAAAAAAAAAAAAGATGAAAAATGTCATGAAATGGTCAAGCACAAAACTTATATCAACACCTTTTTACTATGTTGGTGTTTCTGTGATTGTTCTGAAATAAGGAAAATAGCTAAAACTTGTGATGATGAGGCTGAGATGATGGTCATGACAAATGAGATGGTAATTAGTGGTAATCAAGAATGGTTGTGATGATGACAGTCATATGACAGTTGAAATGAAGGTGGTAATATGCTGATGGTGATGATGGCGACTGATTGTAATGATGGTCATAAAGATATCAATAAAGTTTAATCTTCACAAAACTGACATCCAAATATGGATTCCAGTGCATTGTGACATATATACAGACATATACAGAAAAATAATACCTTGATAAACACTTAAACAATCTTACACATCACAGCACAAACACATACATCATTACCTTCAATAGCACAATGCATACCATTACACACATGTATACTTAGAACATTACCTACAACATACACATTAATCTTAACAGTGTGTGTATGTGCACATTCAGACACACGCACGTGCACACACACATACACAACAATATCAAAGAAGAATAAGACAAACAGTCTGAAACTGTACCTTGTAAGTGGGAAGAAATTGGGTGGTGCACTGAACGTCATGCATGTATATATCTTAACACCATTGCACACACCATTATTACTGCAGCTGGTTGTGTTCCATTCAAAAGGTAACTCAAATGTTACGAGCATCTCCATATTGCCTGCATCACCTAAAAACAAAATTTCACCATTGCTGTTACATGTGGCTCTCTAAGAAAAAGTAATCAAATTGAAAGTAAATTTATAATGCCTTTGGAAGCATAAACATCACAATGCCTATTTCCCTATCATCTGAATTCATATTGTATTCCCATTACCCATGCTGGTGGCGCACAAGGGGTGCTCGTGCTGGTGGCATACAAGAGGCGCTCATGCCAGTGGCGCACAAGGGGTGCTCGTGCCGGTGGCGCACAAAGGGCACTTGTGCCGGTGACGAAGAAAGGGCACTCGTGCCAGTAATGGAGAAAGGGCACTCGTGCCGGTGACAAAGAAAGGGCACTCGTGCCAGTGACGCAGAAAGGGCACTCGTGAGGAGACATGTAAAAGGCAGCCGGTACACTCTATAGAGTGGCTGGCATTAGGAAGAGTATCTAGTCATAGAAACCAAGCCAAAAACTGACTGGAGCCTGGTACAGCTCTCCGGGTCTCCAATTCCAGTCAAACCATCTAATCCATGTCAGCATGGAAAACATGCTAAATGATGACGATGAGGATGATTGAGTAACTGGTAAAACCAGCAATGATGAACAAAGGTTTTGAATCTTTCTAAGCAGTGTTTGTTTTTTTTCTGCTGATATATAAATGTGAAAGATAATAAAAATGGTTGGTAACAGGAAAGGAATCTGTCAGTGAAATATTGTCTCAATAAATTTCTTCAATCCTATGCCACCATGGTAAAAGCAGATATGATGATGTTGATAAAAACTTCTGCTTGAAAATGTTAAATTATATCTAAATTAGTAATATTTGTATATTGTGTAGATTAGTCATTCTCAACTAGGGTCCATATAAGATTTTGTTGTTCAAAATTTATTGGCAATAATTTGGTTATACTTGTACAATACACAGAATATTTTAATTTCTTTATACAATTCCTAATAATAATAATTATAAAAATATAACAGGATTTTCAAACATCCAAGTAAAATAGAAATCAAAGGGGTCCATAGGCAAAAGGATGGGTTAAAACACTGTTGTAGATAAACAATGGCATGAGCTGTAGCAAGGCTGGAACTCACGATCAGTAGTTTCTGTTATTATGCTTCTTGTAGTACAGATTTAGTACAGACAAGAGAGTTTATACATACCAGAGAGTCCAAGTTGGTAGCCAGGAAGTGTAGTTGTCAGATGTGTTAGATTGTGAGGAATACTGAGAAACTCCAATGTTGGGATTATTTCTACTAACATAGATACTGTGACATTTCTGAAAGAGAAAACAGTACAAGATTGGTGATGTTTTAGCTCATAGTTTAGATATTACTGCTGCTGCTGTGTGTGTGTATGGTAGGAGAAACAGAGAGTGTCTAGGATTAAACTGTCTAATGCAGTGGTTCCCAAACTTTTTAGAGACGTGACCCACTATTTATGACACTAGTTTATGCGACCCACTTAACTCTACTGGGTAAAAACATTAATGAAAGAAACAAATTTATTTCAGATTACATTTTCATCGAGGCCTGTGAGAAGGATGAGCTTGTTTCTTGCTACGCTCAATAATAGAATTAAAAAAGCCTACTGCTTGATAAAACAACCAGTCTGGTATTGAAAACATGAGTCTTGAACTATCTCAATAGACAGCAGTTAATCAAAGCTAATGCGTAATTTTATAACTTTTTGCGACCCACTAGGATTCCATTTGCAACCCATCAGTGGGGCGCGACTCATAGTTTGGGAACCACTGGTCTAATGTATTCTTCCCTTTTTAAGGTAGTAGAGCATGATTTGAGAAAGAGATTTGGTCCAGATGTGTTTAGTGTTAAGAAAATATGTACAGGTGGTTGATGTTTAGATGTGATTGAGCATACAGTTGATGGATAATCTGTAAGTATATATGTTGCTCAGAGAGTGTGTATGCAATGTAGACAATGGCAAAGAGAAAGAAAAATGGGATTGTATGTGAGAAGGTATTTACATTTCTTGTATGAGAGTGAATTGCATGTTTGTGGATAAGTGAAGTGTATGTAAGTGATATATGAATTGTTTTCAGGGTATCACAGAACACTGATGGTTTTCATATCCATGCTGTAGTAAACATGCCAAAGCTGATACCAGAGCATGATGCAGTCCTTGGATCCATCAGATTCTGTCAAACTGTCCAACCAATGCGAGTATGAAACATAGACACAAATTATGATAATTAGCTGGACCCGTGAAAAATTCACAGAAAACATTAAAAAATGTAAGCATCTGTAAACAGTGCCATGAGAAATGTTTGCATATTATGACTGTCTGTCTTTACGTTCTGAGTTCAAATTCTGCCAAGGTTGACTTCACCTTTTGTCCTTTCAGGGTCGATCTAATCAACTGGCCCCCTCCCCACAAAAATCTCAGGCTAAGAAAAGTATATTGTAACAGTTACAGAATATAGAAAGTAATGTAACATCAATGACTATATAATCCAACCAAAATATCTCAGTTACACAAATGTAAATGGAATTACTATTTAACCTTAAAATACATCGTATATATTCAAAGAACCTGCTTGGTTTAATGGTATGGAACGTTTTCCTGGTATTCTTTTATTCTTTTACTTGTTTCAGTCATTTGACGGTGGCCATGCTGGAGTACCACCCTTTAGTCAAAGAAATTGACCCCTGGACTTATTCCCTGTAAGACTGGTGCTTATTCTATCAGTCTCTTCTGCTGAACAGCTAAATTACAGGGACACAAACACATACATACATATATATATGACGGGCTTGAAGGTAGTGGTGATGCTGGCTGGTGCGATTTTGTGGTTTGCTGGTATGCCGAGAGAGATCCAGAGGGCCCCAAACTTGTTCCCTGATTTTAAAGGGTGTAATGTGGATGTGTAATGATGGAGCAGCTGGTGTGGTGGTGATGCTAGCTGGTGGTCTTCCACACAGTACTTCATGGTAGACAATATTTTGTGTGTATGTTGCACAACGTTTTTGGCCTTGTCTGTTATCCCAATTGAGTGTCATAACACTTACTTTGATATGGTTCATAGCTCATGCTCTTGAAAATGCGACATATAATTGGCCATGAGAAAATACCAGTTGCGGCAAATGTATTCCAACTTTCTCAAATGTTTGCCCTTGAGCCTTATTGTCATTGAGTATGCAAGTCGAAGTGGAAACTGAAGTCTGTTTAGTGTGAATGAAATATTTGCATCACTTGGGCTAAGTTTAATTCTGGGAATTAGAACTATACGACCTCTGTTGGAGCCTGTTACCAATGATGCCTCTATACAATGTTCATGAAGTCTTTGCACTTTCATGCGTTACATAATCCTTGACTGATCAAAAGATTTCTTAGCAGCATTACAATAGCCCCTACTTTTAAGTTGAGACGATGAGGAGGCATACTGGATGGAGTGAGTGAGTTTATGGATTCAAATGGATAGTTCTGAACCTCCTCTTCATAATTGCAGGACAATGAATCTGTGCTTAAGCATGTTTTAAGTGCCTCTGGTATAATATTAAGAACTTTTTCATTTATTGCAAGACAGTCAGAATTTTTAGGAGATAAAATTACTCGTTTTTCCATTTCTTCTGGCATGCAGTTGCTGAAAATTTCTGGGTACAAATGTACAAATTGAAATGCAAAAGAATGAAACAGTAAATGGATTTATGAATGAAAGTTTGGTAATTGCGTTTATTTTTACCACACAACACTTGGTATTGCAAACATGTTTTAACTAACACACACAAATACATTCATATATATATATATATATATATTTATATAAAGGGCATTATTACAGAAAAATAATAACGCCACACAGTGGACTTCTCAAAATAACCACATTTAGTACCACATTTTTCTGTAATAATGCCCTTTATATAAATATAAACAAATAATTATATTCTTGGGAATAGAAATTTCCCTTTTGAATTTTTTTACACACTGGCTTCTTGATAAAACTCTTGTAAAAGAGTTTTATCCCTTTTTGAATTTATTTATCATATATATATATATATATATATATATATATATATATATATATAT
>NC_068981.1:96695374-96696191 GCF_001194135.2 Octopus bimaculoides | reverse complement strand
AATAATTATATTCTTGGGAATAGAAATTTCCCTTTTGAATTTTTTTACACACTGGCTTCTTGATAAAACTCTTGTAAAAGAGTTTTATCCCTTTTTGAATTTATTTATCATATATATATATATATATATATATATATATATATATATATATACATGTCTCGAGTTGTAGCTGTAATTCAAAGGGGCCAGCCTTGTCATATTCTGTATGAGGTTGAATATCACTGAGAACTACGTTATTGTCATGCATGTCTAGAGTACTCAGCCATTTGTGAGTTAATTTTATCCTTGTGTGGTAATGAAAAGTGAAATTGACAGCCAGTATTAGCTGTGTCTATGTATCTATGTATGAACTGTCTCTCTCACTTTCTTTCTCTTTCATTTCCTTTGTGTCCCTCCTCTCTCCTGCTTTTGATTTAACAATGTGTATATTTATCAATATATCTACTTCTCTTGCAATGTGATAAACATTTAAAAACACAACACAAATGCCATCACCACTCACTGTCTCTTTCACTCTTTCTCTATCTCTCTCACTCACTCACTTTCTCTCTTTTTCTTTCTTACGTCCTCTCTGAAACATATAAAAACACAAAACGAATGCAGTCACCACTCACTGTCTCTTTCACTCTCACTTTGTCTCTTACTTCCTCTCTCTCACTTTGCCACTTCTTTGAAGTAAAGTGTGACGCATACAACAGGTACGTACAAAAACAAAAAGTTAGCATATTAGTATTATTGATGATGATGTAATACAAATGAAATTCATTTGATGTACTGTGAGATTGAGAGAGAGAAAGAGGGAGGGAGGGAGGGAGGG
>NC_068981.1:96693529-96695132 GCF_001194135.2 Octopus bimaculoides | reverse complement strand
GAAGTGTCCAGAAATACTTACACATAATTTTCTGGAACAATTCCAGGTGCAGCAGATTCTGTGTTGTTTAGTTCTAGTGTGGAGAGATCTACTGTTGGTGTTGTTGGAACAGCAACTGTGGTGGACTGAGTTCCACTTTGAGAAGAATCACTCGAGTTATTTAACACACAAAATTCTACATGAGCTAAATTCTCTAAGAACATGTTCCAGTCCTGAAAAAAAAAAGAAAAGATAGATGTAAACAACATATACACATAAATGTCATACACCATGATGGTGATAAAGATGATGCTAATGGTGAAGCTGATGTCCTATTCGTGAACTATATAATTCTAATTGCCTTGTACTTATTGATAAGCTATTGGTGATATTTTTACTATCAAATTACTATTTCCAGGTACAGATGTAAATGTGCAGTTAAGAAGTTCACATTACAACTATATGGTTCCAAGCCAGATCTTTCTATTTGAAAGTAGTGTGTCTTTTGCTTTGCTTACACACACACACACACACACACAGAGGGTGCGATGGGTAAATTGTCGCCATTTTATATGTTCAATTTCGCACATGCGCTTTTTTTATTTTTATTTTCTTGACTGCACAGCATAGTAGGATCAGTTGGGAACTGTCTAAGAAAAACAGCACCATGACGCAATTCAGTCTGCCAGGAATTTGGAAATGACATGCTGTACTTCTTGGCATTTGCAGCAGACACTCAAATACAAATATTTCAGAGTGATTGGATGTCAATCTGATGACAGTGCAGAGGATTCAGAAAGAGTTGGATGAGTCTAATGGTGATTACAAAGGTACGGCAGCTCAGAAAACTCACTCTGATTGTTCTGATAAGAAAAGAACTCCTGAATTTGTTGGTGAGATCCAGACCATGATTGACAACAATCACTCCAACTAAATCAGGTCCATTGCCAAGTACATGAGAGTGTCTGAGTTTCTTATCAGGCAGGTAGTGCATAAAGATATTGAATATTTCTCATACAAGATGAGAAAGGGCCAATTTTTATTGCAAGTCATCAATGACAAGAGGAAAGACCGCACTACAAAGCTTTTGAACAAACTCAAGTATCCCCTTCAACTGAACATGCTTTGGTTTTGTTGTCTTGCCATATCCCCAAAACATGTACTGAGAGTGATAAAAATCAAACATCCAGTCAACATCATGGTGTTTGGAGGGATCACTAGTTATGGCAATGTTATGCCTCCATTCATCTTCCCACACAGCCTCAGTCTCAGTCTCAACAAAGAGGCCTACATCAAGTGCTGGAGGAGATAGTGGTGCCCTGGGTCAAGTGGGTGGCTGCTGGAAGACCCTATGTCTGGCAACAGGATCTGCACCATGCCACACAAGCAGGAGAACCTAGTCATGGCCGTCAGACAATTTCTGCAACCACATCACCCCTAACATCTGGTCACCTGACTCTTCAGACTCCAACCCCCTTGACTATTATATGTGGGGCACAGTTGAGCAAGAGACCAGCAAAACTTCTTGTAACACCTAAGATTAACTGAAGGCAAGGATTATGGCAGCATTCACCAACTTAAACAAGGAGACCGTCCAGAAGAGTTGCAGTAGATTCCAAAGTCA
>NC_068981.1:96685907-96693330 GCF_001194135.2 Octopus bimaculoides | reverse complement strand
ATATATATATATATATATATATATACACACACACATACAAGGTCTGATCAATAAGTATCCGGATTGTTGCCATAGTAACTAAGCTAAAACATGCAGAGTGAAGTTACTTGGCAGAGATTTACCTTAACCTCTGCTGCGCATGTGCACTAAGTTTTAACATTCTAGCTCACTTCTGCTGTTTACAGTAGTGCTTTGAAGTAACGTGTGATCATCGCATTGACCATGACAGAAAGTTGTTATGGTGATACCTGGTCAGAGGCCTATGCAAAGTTGCAAAAAATGTATGGAGAGGAGTGTATAAGCCGTGTACAAGTGGTTTAGAGGTTTTCAAGATGACCCAAAAATTGTCAATGGTGATAAACGTTCTGGGAGACCTGCAACCAGCAGAACTGAGAACATCGCAGATGTGCATGCAGTTGTGTGAGAAAATCGTCAAATCACCAACTGTGAGTTATCAGAGGATGTGCAGATTAGTTAGAGTTCAGTTCAGTCCATTATCACTGAAAATTTGGGTATGAGGCACATGTCTGGCAAGTTTGTGCCAAAACTGCTTTCAGCTGATCAAAAAAATGTTTAAGTTTCAGTTGCACAAGATCTCCTTGATTGTGTCGAGAATGATGAAAACTTTTTGAAAACTTTGCATAGACCTCAGAGCAGGTATCGCCAAGCTTTTGGCAAAATTTGATGCAGATTCTCTGCTCAACTTTCTCTGTCATGGTCAATGTGACAATCACAAATTTCACACTTTCCTCCCAAGCACTGCTGTAAACAGTGGAAGTGAGCTAGAACGTTAAAACTTAATGCACATGCAAACTAGAGCTCACGGTCAATCTATACCATGCAGCTTCACTCTGCATGCTTTAGCTTCGTTACTATGGTATCAGTCGGATACTTATTGATCAGACCACACATATATATATCTTTTATTTGCTTCAGTCATTGGACTGTAGCTTTACTGGGGCAGAGCCTTGAAGGGTTTTAGTCGAATAAATCGATCCCAATATTTTTTTAAGCCTGGTACTCATTGTATGGATCTCATGCCAAACTGCTAAGTTACGGGTGCATAAACAAACTGACACCAGATGTCAAGTGGTGGTGGACAGACAGACACACACTGGACTTCTTTCAGTTTCCATCTACCAAATCCACCCAAATGGCTTTGATTGGCTTGGGGATTATAATAGAAGACACTTGCCCAAGGTACCACAAAGTGATGACTGAACTGAAAAGCATGTGGTTGGGATGCAAGCTCCTAACCATGGTCAATAAAATAGATAAACCAGTGTTCCAACAAAAATAGCACATAGTATTTATTCTTCTCAAGTTGCAGAGACACTCTCATTATTCTCCAATTAGTGATTGGCCCAATGAAAAGTTATAACCCATGAATACTAATTCATAAAATGCTTATGATATAAAATCAAACTCTTTTTTTTACATATACTCTTAGCAATCCCTTAACAAGCTTGCTTGTTACATGTTTAGAATGGTGATAATAATGCACACAATTATATACATAGTTTCAGAGGTATAGAAATATTATACTGGTTTCAAATTTTGGCACAATCCAGCAGTTTTGGTGGAGGGGGCAAGTCGATTACATCAACCCCAGTGCTCAACTGATAATTATTTTATCAACCCCAAAAGGAAGAAAGGCAAAGTCAACCTTGGCAGAATATGAACACAGAACATAAAGAGGAATGAAATGTTGCTAAGCATTTTGCTGATGTGCTAATGATTCCACCAGCTAGCCACCTTATAAAAATGTTATATTAGCAGCAAATTAGATGTGTGTTCCAAATGACTTTTAGTTGAAACTATTTTAATTAGCTCTTGATAAGGCATGAGCATGACAATACATATTTTCCCAAATCTGAAATGAACAAGATTGGTCACCCACTGATAAATACCCAAAGTCATGGAAATAAGTCAAGCTCAATTTGAGGTTAGCTATAAAGAAGTATCACAGTACATATTTACCGAGCTATCTGAAGGTTTATCGCTCACTGCAGATGAGGGCTAGCAGCAGGAAAGGCATCTGGCCATAGAAAATCTTCCTCACCAAATCCTGCCTAGCCCAAGTCAAGTTACATTTGAGATTAATTGCACAAGGGGTAAAATTTCTCATAGCATCAGATCAACTTTTTCCCACAAGCCAAACATACTTATCCAGATGCTTCAGTGAGTTAGATTTTATTTCAACTACATGAGTGAACAAACAATACTTATAAACAGTTATATTGATATCTGGCTAATATTTACAACAAAGACAAGAAAATGAAAGAACCATTACAGACAAGTGTACATCTTACCTCAGTTATATCAGGGTTGGTAATTTCTCTAACTTTAATGTAGTAAGCAAGGGTCAGCAAAACTACAGCAAATGAACCCAGACAAATCATAAATATGATAATTGGGGGACGGCTTGTGGCAAAGCCTCTCAAGTTCTCATAAATTGGAAATGCCATTGAGCTGAAAAAGAAAAAATAATAATAATACTTTCTACTATAGGCACAGGGCTTGAAATTTTGGGGGCAGGGGTAAATTAATTACATTGACCCCAGTGCTCAACTGGTACTTATTTTACTGACCCCAAAAGGATGAAAGGCAACGTCGACCTTGGTGGAATTTGAACTCAGAATGTAGCAGCAGATGAAGTACCGCTAAGCATTTCACCTGGCATGCTAATGATTCTGCTAGCTCGCCACCTTAATAATAATAATAATAAATAAAAAAAAGAAACAGTGAGCATAATTGTAGCAGCCCAAGATCAAGAGAAAAAAATAAACAACTTGATATATGTGAGAAGGCGTCAGAAAAATGTGGAGCCTGTGGAACTTGGAATGAGACAGTGGCACACATTCTGACAGAATGCCCCAAGTTGGCACAGGATGAATATAAGAAATGGAGGCATGACCAGGTTGTAAAAGTTTTACACTGGTAAAATGGAGTCGGAGAAGTATAAGATTTTGTGGGACTTTCCTATTCAAATGGACAAGAAGTTAGAAAACAGTAGACTGGATATAACAATTATAGATAAGGAAAAGAGAAATTGCTTACTGATTGACCCATCATGGCTGTTTGATTCTGGGATCGTAAAGAAAGAGGAAGAATTTGGAGCATGAGAACAGTAAAGGTGATGCTTATAATAATTGGTGCATAGGGAACAGTAACCAAAGATATAGACAAATGGCTGAAGGAGATTGGAATAGAATGCCTGGTAGAGCTCCTACAGAAAGTTTGTCCCTTAGGGACAGCAAGGATTATCAGGTGGGTTCTAAGCACTTGAAAGACCACTGAAAACTTGTGGATACCTAAAGTTACAAGTAGTAACCTGTTACCTACATAAATCCTACCAGGAATAAGACCGAACCTGAGCCAAACCAAAATAATAATATGCAGTACCAAGTACTGGCTTTCGTGGCTTCTGATCTTAACTGATTGGAAGTACTTTCATGTACATGTTTTGTCTTGGTATAAAAGATGGGCTACAGCAAATATTCTGTTCAATACCACAGATTTGCTTGTCAGTTGTTTGACCATAACCAGTTGAGCATGGCTTTTGGTGGTTGATGATATGTGCATCTCTGATCATGAGCAGAAGTAGTGGGGGAACATCATAGCTGCGCGCTGAGGGGAATTCTTAGGAGTTTGAATAATTTACCTCTGGAAACATGGGTGTTTCATTCAACATCCTTAAACAACCCTTATTCAAGGACCTTTTGAGCAGGATAGGCTACTCGACCTGAGGAAAATTCTAACTGGGCCTCACTTGTAAGGTCATGCAATGTTTATCTTGATAGGAGACCACCATGTCACGTACATATGGCTGTGATGCATGTGCCTGGTGTTCCCTTATCAGACAGGTAGTCATGATGGGTATACTGGGCTTCGTATATTTTACCCCAGTGTCACTTTGATGGCATGTACTGCACTCTCACTTAATAATAATAATAATAATAATGGTTTCAAATTTTGGCACAAAGCCAGTAAGTTGGGGATGGGGTTAATTGATTACATTGACTCCAGTGCTCCACTGGTACATTTTTTTATCAACCCCGAAAGGATGAAAGGCAAAATCAACCTCAGCGTAATTTGAACTTGGAACTTGACAGATGAAATACTGCTAAGTATTTTGCCCGGTGAATAATTTTATAATTAGGTACAAGATCTCAAATTTAGGGATGGGTACAGCCAATTATATCAATCCCAACACCTGACCAGTAACTTTATTTTATTGAACCCAGAAGGATGAAAGGCACAGATAAACTTAGCAAGATCTGAACTAAGGAGGTAAAAGGCTATAGCTAAATACTACAGGCACTTTAGCATTCTGTCTTATGCAACAGTAAAAGTGAGGGAGTTGGTGGTGGTTGTGGTGGTGGCAACAGCAAAAGAGGTTATGTCATACTACAAAATGTGTTACAAACTAGAGAAAAAAATTAGATACAGGTGTTGTATCTGACAGATTATTTATTGGTATTTAACACCAGCTCTGAACTTGAGTTGCAAAAACATTGAGTATATGACAAAACAGACAGCATAATTAACAATCAAGAAGAGAAAAATTAGAGATAAACTTAAGCAGCTTCCAGCTGAAGGTAAGAGAATTCTAGAATTCGGTTTTCTTTTTAAATTTTCACATTTCCATGCTCGTATGGGCTGGGCAGAATCTGTTGAGGGAAATTTTCTATGACCAGATGCCTTTTCTATTACCAATCCTCATCTGCTTTCATTTAAGGTAACATTTCTCCATGATCAGACTAAATTTCATGGAAGATTGGCAATGAAACAATGTTTGCATGGCAGTGACACACATTTACAACTACTACACAAAGTCAAGGCAAGGAGACAGTAACACACACTCATACACATGCACACACATACATTAATAAATATATATATATATATATATATATATATATACACATATGATGGGCTTCTTTCTGCCCACCAAATCCACTCACAAGGCTTTTGTCAGCCTGAGGCTACAGTAAAAGACATTTATCCAAGGTAATCCAAGACTATGTGGTTGAAAAGCAAACGTCTAACCACACAACTATGCCTGTGGTTGTGTGAAAGGGATTTAGACAGGCGGGAAGAGGCTTTGCTGGCGGTGACCATAGATCAAGTACTCAAACAAGATTGTAACAGAATAATGGCTGAAATATTAAATGAATCACGAATGCTATAATGAAAAAAAATGTGTTCCAGATCATGTTGAAATTCTTTGCTGCAAGCATAGACATCAGAAAATTATAATGTGGAACCCGCCTGTAGTTGAAATGAGAATGGATAACTAAGACGATATCAAAAGGTATCAATATCTAATGGATTGGGTGCTAAAACAAACAATCTGATGAACCAATGTAGAAGCCTACATATGGTCACTCAACCAGCTAGAAATAGTAACCAAATCTATAATTACAACCTACTGTCATTAACTCTTTTGCTACCTTATTTCTGCTGAAATATCCTGCCTTTGATTCAATTAATTTTGAAAATAATGAATAATTTAGTGAAATAACTGCTATTATTTAGCTGGTTTTTCAGAACAAATGTGAAATTTTCAGGCAAGGTACTAATTTAGATCATTTTGAAATATGAAGTTTGTATAATAGGAACAGAGGCAATCTTGAGCTGGTTGGTTTCAAAAGAGTTAAAAGAGCCTATAATTCTGATAAAGCTACCTTTCTATTGCACTTTACTGAAGACAATGCTTCTGAATGGCCTTAGCTGTGTTGACAAGAACAAACTAAGGACCTGAATGTGAGGTTATGCCAACCCCAGAGTTTCTTTCTTTCTTTCTTTTTTTTTTTTTATTTTTCTTTTTTAGCTGAGGCTTAAATTAAACTGCTTAACAAGGCCTGTTTTCTAGATGTCTTCCCTTGAAATCACAACTGGATCTCTAACATAATGACAGTAGCTGGTTGCAAATACACATGCAAACTTAAACAATTTGAGGATTGTTCAACTTTTTAAAACTTATTGAATCTAATTGTTTATTTTTCAAATGTATTCATGTGGATTTCTCTCCATACAATACTGAGTCACAATTTTTATGTCATTCTTTTCCTTTAGTAAACTAAATAAATATCTTAAACTTAATTTTATATACTAGACATAAGTTTCATAATCTACAAAATAGAAATATCCACACGACCACACTTGAAATGTACCTGTTATAACTTTTTATCTCAATTTGAATGTATGTGAAAGTATTTAGAATGCTCAAACTTATTTCTGCTAATATGCTAAGCACTGATGCTGATCATAGTTTAATCAATAAGCATAGGAGCAAGGTAAATGCAGTAAAAATAGGGGGGTCAGTGGTGCCCCATTTAAGCGGCCCTTCAGAAACTGAACCTTACAATATTCCCTGGAAGTTCATGGTATGAAATTTATTGTCATTGATCTGATTTGGTCACCAATGCCATGTATTTAGTTTAAAATGTAGTAAAACTAGGGAGGGGGGGATTCAGTGGGGTCCCAAATAGGTGACCCTTAAAAAAAATAGACCCCCTTAAGACATTCCCTGGGATTAGGGGAGTTATTGGTCTGAGTTTCATTGTCCTTGCACGAATGGTCTAGGAGGAGTTAACGAACATAAAAACGTAACAGAGAAACATCACTCAAATTTATAATAGGATAATTGAGAAAACCCATCAAACCAAGTGAAATCATAGTCATGGCCATTGCTAGTGTCATGTAAATGGTACCCATCAAACTGTAATTGTGGCCATTGCCTGTAGCATGATCTTCGAATGCTGGACCTCATGGAGGTGATGACAAGTGACCGAGACCATGGCGATGTGTTGTACTTGAGAAGACTTGTCAAGCCAAGTGAAACCATACTCCTGGTCATTGACAGTGTCATATAAATGGCACCCAGGAAATTGTAGTCAAGGTCATGGCTAGTGTCATGTAACTGTCACCTGTGCTGGTGGCACGTAAAAGGTACCAATTATACTTGTGGAGTGGTTGGCATTAGGAAGGGCATCCAGCCGTAGAAACCATGCCAAATCAGACAGGAGCCTGGTGCAGCTCTCTGGCTTACCAGTTCCAGTCAAATGGTCTTACCCATGCCAGCATGGAAAGCGGATGTTAAATGATGATAATGAATTCAGAGATGCCACTAAAAAACAAGTTGAGTTAGTGTTATAACATAGGGAACATTAAACAGCTAACAAGTCTTTTATTCATTTCTTCAGCAAATAAGAGAGACAACTCTGAAGAGATTTCAATAATATTCTGACTTCATCAGTAAGGTTTTGATTCCTAGTTTAGATTCTTTCATTACTAATTTGTCAGTCCAGTTAATGTTTCAAAAAAGATGTATACTCAATTTTCTGTTATCATATTCTTACCACCATCACCATCTATATATATAAAAATGAGAATGTGTGTCTGTCTGTCTGTCTGT
>NC_068981.1:96676226-96685807 GCF_001194135.2 Octopus bimaculoides | reverse complement strand
TGTCCTGTTTGCCAATATCAGTGAAGAATGTCACTGGAAAAGAAGATATATATAAGACATACTGAAAAAAACCCCAAAAAACTGAAAACCTGAAGCGAAAAATAAAACGATGTACAAACACTTAGAGCAATCTCATTTAACTACTAGAAAGAAATAGTGGTGTACAAACATTAGATCCATTGTGGACTGTTGCTATAGCTGGGCCTGCAATCTCACAACAAACTACAAAGAACAAAACAATGCATTACGTATCATCAGTTGTACACAGACCATAATGCCATACCACCAACAACGAAAGAACAAAAGACCATTTAAATATATAAGTGGTAGTTTGTTGCCATAGGAAACTTCAAACTCCTCTCATACAGTCCATGTCACTACATGAAAAGCCACCTCCAAACACTGAGACAGCACTACTGCAACAACATCCTAAATACTCTATCTATACCTCTATTTCTCCCTCTCTCGCCTCTATCTATCTATCTATCTATCTATCTATCTATCTATCATTCATTCAGCTCAAATAAGCATAAATAATGCATATACTGTAAATAGAAATGCTTGCAGCACTAATACCCTCACTAGCCTCTAACTCTATTGTGCTTGATTATACACTACACCATCAATAATTGCAAAGAGCAGCAACTCCAACAGTATCCACCTTGCTTACCATCACTGTGGCCACCACCAGAATCTATGGCTGTGCAAGAGTAGACGGAACAGTATAGAGAGAGCAATGTAATTAAGACTTGCATGCTACATGCTCATACGATTCATTACTGCGTGTCCAAGTGTGCAGTCAGGTCCTAGCTAGCTAAGACAAAGTGGAACTGGGAAGACAAACCTGTGATCCCTGCCTCATCACTCACTGACCTTAAGTTACACAAGAATATAATTGTCAGATCTCACCAAATTATAACTGCTTGCCTCAGATGCAACACAGTTGTCTGAAGCTTGTTTGATAGATTGTGTTATTTTTTGAAATACAGATTCAAAGGGTTAAATGTTGACACAACTGTACCTTTCAGAAGGAAAGCAATTTTAACCTCCATGGAAACTCACTACATGTCACTCGCCAACTCATTTTCAGGAAAATGAGTTGGGTGATGTGGGCAATCTAATTTGACGATGTAGGTTGAACATCATTTCACTGGCGGTCAATACTGAAACAGCAATAAGTAATGTTAGTTTAGAGATATTTCAGAAATTACATTAGAAACAAATTCCAGTAATTCTGTAGACAATACCTAGCCTTAGTAAAATACAAGATGGGATGGGGAGGAAGCATTAACTGTGTTGTTAATGAAACTGATGATTAAGACATACTACTGTCCATTAACATTTAAAAGCACAATAGGATTTTTTTTTTAGTTCTTCCTATAATGGTGCTGTATACAAAACAGGAATAATATAACCAATAGATTATGATCAGCTTTATCTATCTATCTATCTATAGAAAATATAGCGAGAAAGAGGGAGAGAGAGAGAGAGAGACACCGACTTACATAAGACACTGACTTGACAAAGCTACAATTAATATGTATGAAGCCTTTGTGAGAAGAAACAGTAATTGCTTTGCTTTTAAAATCTGAGGATTATTTCCTATACAAAGAAAAAATCCGGCTTATTCCTTTGAGACAGAAATTGAAAAGAAAAATGCAAGAGAATCTGTAGATGGCATAAGATAGATGTAGTTTCAGCCCCAGCAGAATACTGAAATCATCAATAAAAATCAATAGAATTATCTTTTATGCTTATATATCCATATACTAATACAAAGAATCTGCTTTGCTTTAACTTTCTGAGCCCAAACTGTTGGAACAACTTTAGTCTCTGGCAAATATTTTACAACCATCTCATAATATTTTCTATTATGTTTGTATATAAACCAAATCTTACTTGAATCACAGACTACAGTTTTTAAAAAAGGAGAGAGAGAGAGAGAGAGAGAGAAAGAGAACGTCTTTGATCATAGATCTGCTCATAGAGTTGAAGTATGGCTATTCAGTAACAACAGGTCTTCTCTGATGCAAACATAATTTAACACTTTAGCATTTAGATTATTTTGTCAAATGTAATGCTTATTTATTCACATTGTTTTGAATTAATCATGCATTATCTTGTAGTCTCGAGATTTCAATGGTGTATTTGTATACTTTTAGAATGACATTGTAGGGTAGGTTGAATCTGACCAGTTTGAACTGGTAGAATATTTTGGCCTGATATGGCTGGTTTAAATCAGGCAGAAACAACTTTTTTTGAGAAGTAGGCCACATGAAACAGGACTCATTATCAAGCAGGTTGCACTACTAAAAATATTCAAGGTAATTTTTTGTTAAGTGTGCCAAACAGAAAGTCTTGTGGGCTGCATTTGACATGACTAATTTAAATTTTCTTCATTTTTGACTCCCTAATCTAGCATCTCTCAATTCCAATCCACTCCCTCTTTTCTATTTTACTTTTCTTAGTCATCATCACAATTTAACATCCATTTTCCATACTGGTATGGGATGGATAGTTACTCCTTTATTGCAAATCTTCCTCCTTTCTTTTTTAGATACTTATTTTTCTAAATAAGTAAAACTTTGGGAAGATACCTTATTAGTTGCTACATAATTCCATATTCTATTCTCCCTCAGTTTGTAACTGCTACTTCTTCTAACAAGCATGGGGTTTTTGATTTCCAACTGCACAAGAGAGATTGCTCTTGTGGTTAGTAGCAGACCCTAGGTTTGGTTTATCTCCCCTTTCATCAAACATTCAATTTGTCTTACAAAAATATTGAAATCCCTAAAATAGAACAAGAAACAATCTCTATACAATTCCCTGTCCTCTACATCAATGGACTCAACACCATTTACCAGCTTCTGCTGTTAGTTAATAAATTAAATCAACAATACCCACTATTCATAGTAAACAGCAGCTATATCTTAAGAACCCAATGTCCTAATTCTTCTAAATTCATTTGTTCTCTTGTCTAGGAATGCATTGAAATCACTGACATGGCCTCAATGCATTCCTAAAGATCTCTGCCTCTCTCTCTCTCCAAAATCATCTTCCAGGATGACTTGCATACCTAGAGATAACTCTCCCTGAGGATATCTTCCTAGATGACTTCACTATCATAACTCTTTTAGGATCTTTCATACTGATTCTGTTTTGTACAGAGGCCAAAATCTTGTCCACCTGGCTTGACACTTTGGTTCACATACACACGTAATGAACATGCTTGACTTCTGTTATATCCAAGTTTATCTTTAACTCAACCCACATAGTCTCTAAAATCATAAAATTGTCTTACATTATATTATCAATGCTTCCCTGATCACATCAACCAACCACATAGCATTCTCTGCTAATGAAAGCTCTGGTACTTCAAATATCCACTCTGTTTACTCCCTCATAACATTTTTCAATTCACGTGCTACTATCTCTAGCTCGGTTACACTCCTAAATTTGCACTCTCTACACATATTACTATACATACAATACCATCTTTTGTTCACTGATAATCTTTTGCACAGGAATCATTCACATAAACCGAAAAATCTTACATTAGATATATATCACTTACATAAATAAAGATCTTGAGAATTCCCTACCACCACCATTATCATTTTATGCATGCTTTCCATGTTGGCATAGGTTAGACAGGCCATCACAGTCCAAGCCAGTTCTTATTCATGGTTAATACCCTTCGATATTTTGGTGTGTTGTTATTGGAATGGCAAATTCCCCTTATTGCTACTCTATTTTTCATTTCTGCATTTAACAAAAAAAATGAAAACAAGAATCTCAGAGCAGTGATAGAGGAACAACACCTTTGAATTAATGAATATATAAAACACACACGTGTGTGTGTGTGTGTGTGTGTGTGTGTGTGTGTGTGTGTGTGTGTGTGTGTGTGTGTGTGTGTGTGTGTGTGTGTGTGTGTGTGTGTGTGTGTGTGTGTGTGTGTGTGTGTGTGTGTGTGTGTGTGTGTGTGTGTGTGTGTGAATGTTAGAAAAAACGCCAAATGTCCATGCTTCTTTGGAACATGGGGACATTCAGGACTTGTGGAAATATAACTAGGAGAAGAGGGTTGAGGAAGAAGTTTACAGAGAGAGAAGAAGAATTTCAAAGTTTGTGGAATTCTTCATTGTTTTCCTGGTTGGCAGCTAACATTTGGAGATTGATAGAGGCAGTAGTGTGTAATGTATCAATGTGAACATGATAAAGTGTGTCAGCAACAGAATTATCTGAGCCCCTTACATGCCAAATATCAGTGGTGTATTGGGACATGAATTCAAGGTGCCGAGAATCATGTCTCATTTGCAAGTTATATGTTTGGCATGGTTCTTGTGGCTGGATGCCCCTTCTAACATCAGTCACTTTACAAAGTGTACTGAATAGATTTTTAGAGTAGCACCAACACTAGAAAGAGTATATATATAAAAAAAAATCTAGTCCTCTTTAACAGAACCAAAATACAATCAGCACATATATAAATGAAACACATCTACTACACTACACTTTTTTCACTCATTAACAACTTACAAAGATTTCACCAACTTTAGAAATGCTACACTTCACAATCTAGTAATCTCTTATGGTGATCACATATCTGTAACATCTAGGTTATAGATACTTTCTATAAAATTGTATTTTGTTTTTTTTTACATTCAGAGCTAAAAACTGCTACTTCTGT
The DNA here is from genome assembly GCF_001194135.2 of Octopus bimaculoides. NCBI lineage: Eukaryota > Metazoa > Mollusca > Cephalopoda > Octopoda > Octopodidae > Octopus > Octopus bimaculoides. The sequence goes on along the minus strand of NC_068981.1, from coordinate 96,681,120 downwards.
ATGAGTACAAGCATGTCTACAACTTACTTAAGGCAGACTAGTTGTTATATATGAAGATTCTAGACAACATTAATAAAAAAAAATAATAATAATAATAAAATGCCCATCCAACTGATTGGTAAGTTTTCACTCAACCAACTACATCAATTGCTTCTCTGAATTAATAAACTAATAAACTTGCAACCACATTCATCTACATGTCACCATTGTGTTGTCCCTGTTGTATTACACTCCTAATTCCCTGTACTGAACAGTTTGACAAAAACTAAAAAAAACCTCAAACTTCCAACTTGCCCAAATTTTCCCTTCAGACATCAACCTTTAAAAATTCAAGTTGAAAGTTAACTAACTTTATTGATTTCTTTAATTAATCTATGTAAAAGGTGGCTAGCTGACAAAATCATTACCAGAGCAGACAAAATGCTTGGCAGCATTTCTTCTGACTTTACATTCACAGTTCAAATGTTGCCTTTCATTCCTTTCTAGGTCAATAAAATAAGTACCAGTTGATGTAATCGACTAGCCCCCTCCCCACAAAATTTTAAGCCTTGTGCTTATATTAGACAGTAAGCAATGGCAACAGTGGCACAGCTTTGTCAACTGTTAAGAGTGTTGGCATGCAGGAAATAAAATTTAGGTGATGAATAATGTTTCTCCCTTGTTAAAAGTACAGTAATACCTCACTTTATGAGGACTCGTTTTACGAGACCCTGGGTTTACGAGTTTTCTCCAGGAAGGAATTAACTTGTATATTGAGGCATTACTGTACACTATATTCACTGAAGTATAATCATTTTTTTCTCACTGCATTCTTACCTCAACTCCACCCATATAAAACAATCTATTTTATCTGCTAATCAATTGATTAGGACTATTTACTCATCTCACAATGTTTTTATCTTTTGCATTTATAGAAAGGCTTAGATCAAGGAAAAGAAAACAAAAGATAAACATACGTAATATGAAGCACATGAATCCATTGGCTTTTACTTTTGATGACATAGCCACCAACAAGCCAACGAGAGAGCCTCTACAGTCACTTGACCAACAAAAAATAGCAATCTAATCTCCCTTAAATCATAACAATAACCAACTGTTTGAAAAAATGGCCTCATAAAATAACAAGAGTCTATGATCTGAAGCTCAACAACAGCTTGTTCAAGCCAATGATGGTACCACTACATGGTTGCTCAACTTGCTAGAAATTACAGTTAAATTCCCTCAACACAGTACCATCTTTATTAAAGGACACATTGAAGAATATAATTTTAGAATGTAATTTTAGATATGTAGAAAACATGAATATCATGGCTGCAATGCCTTGATCTCCTCAATTACACCTGACCCGAGACAAACCAACAACAAGCACTTAATGCCATCTGCCACTATAGTGATGAACACACACACACACACAAATATGCCACCAAGGCATAAAACAAACAATAAATATTGATTTTTTTTTTTTAATACAAGCAAACAGTTATAGATAAAGAAATCAAATATATTCATGCCTTTCCCAAAGGCATCAATCATTTGAGTCCTTGATGAATTGAAAATTGAAACCAATGGTAACAAACTGTATTTTCTGAAGTAAAATCAAGAGTCCAATATAATTCTTTTATTAATAAGCTGATTAACATATCATTATTGATATCTTAATGATAGTTAAAAAGAAGAAAATAGGATTTGATTTTTAAAAATCTGAAATCTGTTGGCATCTTTTCTGATTCCTTAGTAGCCAGTACTTAGCTTGACAGTGAGAAAGTCACTGCTGACACAGTTTCTGTTTGATATTTAAGACAATAACTAAACAGCTCTAATATTTTCTTTTGTAAACTTTTCTGTCAATATTTTATATAATGAAATGCATTGCCCTAGACACAGGAATAGCAGTGCAGGTGCAGTTACATAGTGAAAACGCTTGCTTCCTAACTATGTGGTTTTCTGTTCAGTTCCACTGTACAGCACCTTGGGTCTTCTACTATAGACCCAGGCCAACCAAAGCTTTCTGAGTGGATTTGGTAGGCAGAAACTGAAAGAAACCGTGTGTGTATACGTGTGTATGCATCTTTTGTGTTTATCCCTCACTACCATCACTTGACAACTGGTGTTGATTTGTTTTTGCCTCTGTAACCTGGTGGTTTGGCAAAAGAGACTAATAGAATAAATACCCGGCTTGATTATAAGTACTGGAGTTGATTTTTTTCAACTAAACCCTTCACAGCAATGCCTCAGCATAGTCAGAGTCCAATGATTGAAAACAAGTAAAAGATTGAAAATAAAGACACACACACACATACACCGAGTTCAAATTTATAGAAAACAAAAGACAGATGAAAGAACAACAAGCAGATGTATTAGTTTTAATGCCTGGTAAGAATAGAAAAGTCTTTGATGTTTCAAGCCTGCACTCATCGACCGAAAGGATTGAGAGAGGAAAAAAAAATGGAGAGAGAAAGAGAAAAAAAAATGTGTAGGGATTAATGGTTCAGCAAGATGAAATGGGCCACAAACACACAAAATGGATTTCTTTCAGTTTTTGCCTAACAAATCTACTCACAAAGCTTAGATTGGTCCAAGGTTATAGAAGACACTTGCACAAGGTTCCACACAGTGGGTCTCTGAACCTGAAAGCAAACTTCTTACCACACAGCTATACCTGCATGTTCACAAATCTTGTATAAGTTTTCAAGATTTAAGTTGCTATCATTAACAAAGTTAATATTGGTTTTAATGGCATTATCACAGGTATTTTGGCATACAGTGACAGGTGTCACAAAATAGCTCCACTCCAACTAACTTGGTTAATTTTCTTGCAAAATCTGATGAATATATAATCTTTGTGTAGTGGCAATAGACATATTTCCTGGTGTTTATCTATTCCTTACCAGACTGAGGAGTTCTTCATTCAGCATAGTCTGTTTGTTTGTTTGTTTTTTTTTCTCCTCTCTAATGCCTTCAGATCACAGTAACATTTCAGCAGTAAGTTAATGTAACATTACAAGGGAGTCAGAGGTAAGAGGAAATGAATCTTGTTTGGTACTTTAAGATGGAAAACTGAAAGTATGAAGAAGTAACAAGCTTGAAACTCAACAACAGCAAGCTGGTGCTGGCTCAAATATTTTACCGACAACAAAATCGTAGATAGAAGTTTTTTGGAGAACTTCTTACAAACAAGTAGAATACAAATAGCAGGGCCACTGTGAACAACATACAGAAGCAAATCCACATGAAGTGCACATGTCAGTCCTGGATAAATGCTTCCTTCACTATCCTTAGCCAATTTCATTCTATTTCAAAGGGAGGGAGGGAGGGGAGAGAGAGAGACCTGGACCAATGCAACTGATGAAAGCTAAGCTGTTAAAAGAAAGAATATCTAGACATAATAATGTATATCACATCTGACATGTTACTGCAACCACTTTACTTTTACACATAGTATATAGCCCAGTAATCTGTCACACTGCAATCACAGTTTGACAGAAAACATTGCACAGGATCTATTATCACCATGTCTCAAGTTAACAACATTTCCAGTCTGAATGGAAGAACTCTTTATAAAGAAACTAATTAACCAATAGATTTTTAAAAGATACACAGAATTGAGAGAGAAATTCCACATAAGCGCAGACATGGCAGTGTGGTAAGAAGCTTACTTCCCAACGGCATGGGTTTGAGCTCAATCCCACTGCATGGCACTTTGGCCAAGTGGCCAAGTGGCTTTTACTACAGCCCCAGGTAACCAAAGCCTCGTGTGTGGATTTGGTTGAAGGAAACTCAAAGAAGTCTGCCGTGTGTGTGCACATATGCATATATGTTTTTGTGCTTGTTCCCCACCACTACTAGATAACCAGTTTTGGTTTGTTTATTCTGATAACTCAGAGGTTTGGCAGGTACAAGGCTGCATATATTTTTTGTAGTAGTGATAGAGAGTAATAGTTTATTAGATCAAATTCAATAGTTGACTGCTACTTATTTATCAAACCTGGAAAAATTAAATGTAAAAACTGATGTCATATACTGACCTCACCAGAAAATGAGACACACCTAAATATTACAATGTATTTTGTTTTGTGTTTGAACAAGTAATATTAATAATGTAACTCGAATTCATAATAATAATGTAACTCAAACTATTTTTATTGCAGCAGATGATACTAAAATTTAAATGATAATATGTCAATGGAATAGAAAATAATGGAAAGACCAGGAAAATAAAAACAGGATAAATAATGTCAGGTTGGTAAACTTTAATTCACCATCAGATTGAAAAAAATAGGGAGGCTCTGAAAAAACAGAGGACAGAAGAAAAAAAAAATTTTTTTTCAGGCAGACAATTTTAAATACTGGAAACTAAAGAGAGTCCAAGGTGGTTTGCATCTGCAAAAATTTTAAAGTTTTGAAACAATGTTTCTATACACAATATAGTATCCATCATCGATTAGTTGTTTTTGTTTAGGAGGATAAATAAACCGTAAATTGTAGACACCAAACCACAACAAAATAAATATCAGCCTCTTGCTACAGTTGAGTGGAAGCACATCCAACTGTAAAAATCTAAATTCACTGAACCACACATGCTAATATATGTTTAAATAAAAGTTAGAAAAACTGTCACACAACACAGCATTTATGTTTGTAAAAGATTATACAAGAAACTGGAGAGTATGAACAACAAGCAGGTGTATTAGTTCGATGCTCGGGAAAGTAAGAAAAGTCTTGTGTTTTGAGCCTATGCTCTTCAACAGAAAGGAATAAGAGAAAATAAACAGAGAATGAAAAAACTTAAGAATTTAGTGATCAAGCATGGCATATATATATATAACAACGTAAAGTTGTAAGGAATCACACGAGTGAAAAAAAAAATATATATATATATATATATATATATATA